>NC_133828.1:7301008-7461365 GCF_047830755.1 Zonotrichia albicollis | reverse complement strand
TCACAGTGCCCAATAGATCACACCTAGAGGGGAAATACAAGTATTTTGTGGCTTCCTTGGAGCTCTGTCCTGTGAATGCTTGTGCCATGCAGGCTCTGAGTAGCACAGAAAACTGTAGAGTGTGAAAGATTATGTGGAGCCTCATTCTCTGATGTAAAATATATAAAAATCACTTAGGCAGACATGATGGTACTCATAATAGATACTAATGAGACAGACCAATCAAATGGGAGAGAAAGGCTGTAAAAGCACAGCTGCCCCAGGGTTTCAGAAGGGGGTCACAATTCTTCCTGCTCCCCCTAGAACAATGGACTCTGCAGAGCAGGAGGGGGTAAAGCTGTGTAAGGCCAAGCCAATATCTCTGAAATGACACAGCATTTTTAATCTGAAGTTGTAGACTCCAAATTTGAGTATTTATGTACATTTGATACTGTTACATAGCAATTGTGCCGATGGTGGAAGTGCCATCCATGCTGCTGTCCATACCTGGACTAGACCTCAGCAGCCTGCACTGGCTCTGCTTGGAGTCTCCCTCCTACCTCCAGCCATTCCTCACAACTTGCAGGATTACTGAGATGTTCAAGATTTAAACAAACAAACAAAAAATTAAAATCCTTTTCAGAATAATGCGTGAAACCTGTCCCTTTTCTTCTGAATTAGTTACCTTGCAGTCATGAGAAATTAACTTCTCCCTCTATCCTCCTGTGATGGCACTGTTTTAAGGACAAAACCTTCTGTATATGTTTAAATGCAGTAGAAAATCTTTCTAACAGCTGCAGGTATTCTGGCATGCAGGAGAAGATGGCATGTAAATGTCACATACAGCTCATCTAATTTAGAGAGCATTAGAGAATTGCTTTACCCAGATTATTGCTGATTTGAGTTGAAGCACAAACCTAGAAACGCACCTAAATATGGGGGTTTTGACAGTACTAAATATCTCACTTTGCAATGCTTAATTGTTTTGCTAGTTTTTTAGGGTTTTATTTTTCTTTTCTTTGTTAGCTGGATGGTTGTCAGGAAAAAACAGGGAAGAGAAAGGAAATGAAGTGCCTCCACTGAGGCCCAGGATCCACTGCTCGGTATTTTGGTTGGTTACTTGGGTATTTGTTCTGGCATAACCCTGTTGTTGTGTTGGGCAGGGTATCAAAAATTATCCAGCACACAGAACATTTTCCCATCCATTGTTGCAGAGCAAACCCTTCAAGCAACCTTAGGCTCCCAGCACGGGAGTCCCTGGCTGGAAGCTGGAGGTGATAAATTCAAGCCAAAGGAACAGTACACAGTCCCTGCCTCTCCTAAGGAACTTGCACAGCTTGGTATCAAAGAGAGTTTAATGAGCTTAGTGAGATGTGAGAAGGATTAAGGATACCAGCAAATCACTTGATTACGTACTTAATTCAATAGGGCCACTCAGGAGCTTGCCTGGCTGCCCTGGGCAGCAGGGCCATGGGTGGGACTGGCCTGTGGAAGAGGTTTTACAGCCACTTCTGTGAGCCACAGAGAAGTTTGATAAGAGCATCCATGTTTACCCCTGAAAGAATTTTCTAGCAAGGTCATTGACATAGAAACCAAGAAGGGAAGGAAGAAAAATAAGAGAAACCTGCAAGTGTCTATTCCAATAAGCACTTTATGTTTCCTGACCAACGAGTAAAGTGTAAACTTACGAGTTTTGTAAGAATGTATAAAAAGCATGCGTGCTGTAATAAAAACAGGTTTGATGCCTTCTGAAAATGGAATGTTGTGTGACATTAGCCCCTCCTGCCCCAAACCCCCGCACCTCAGCCAGGCACATGGGGACATGGCCACTGTCCCCCTGCCAGCGCTCTCCTGTCCTGAGCAAGCTCCTCGGGCACTGAGATGCCTGAGCTGTGCAGAAATCAGGGAACTGGGACAGAGACTAGGCTGGCACTCATGTTCCTGCTGACTGGTTTTGAAGCAGGGCTGGGAGGTAAACATCATATTCAGCCCTGCACAGCCCAAAGATTTCCATTTTCCCCTGGCACATCTAATTGCACTCCTGGCTCGGCTGGAGCAAACTCTGTGCACACAGCCCTAGCCCACTCTTCCACAACGCTTCCCCTTGATTCCCCTAATATTTGTATTTGGAAGCAGGCAGAATTCAGCACAGATTCAGGCTCCTGGGCTCCACAGAGGAAAATGTTGGTCCCTGGGGAGCAGAGAAAACTGAGTGAACAGCGGGATAAGGGCACAGACAAGTTCCTCTGAGAGCCTGGAGCCATCCAGCCCTGGAGACAGGGAGCTCCATGGAGAGCCCACAATCATCTGCTGCAGTTCAGGAAGTCACATTTTCACAGGGAAAGGTTACTAGAAATCAAACAACAACAAAGCTGTCTGCAGCTAAACAGCAGACTGTTGCAATTAGGAAATGATGTTAGCAGAGCAACAAGGGGGACATCTAAGCTGTTACACTGAGTGTGGAATTACATGAGTAATTTTTGAAGGATCTTGGAAGAGTGCCCTGGGGTAAAGCTTTAAATCTAGGGAGAGTGACTTCAGAGAATATTATAACTTTTGTAAAATACTTATTTTTGTTTTCATCCTGCTGCATAAACCCTTGATAGAAAATAGACTTTTTTCCAGCAGCCTAAGAGGACACACACATATATTTTTATATATATATGTGTTCTTGTCTAGACAATGTTTTTCATATCCAAAAGCAATAGCAATGAGAATTGAGAGAGCTTGCTGTTGCACACTAAAAAGAAATCAGGTATAAAAAACATAAAACCCGTTAGGATTAGTCATTTTTCACTCCTTTCAATACCACAGCTGGCTAGACTACTTACTTTTGGCCCTAAATAACAATGAAAGCTAAACCACGTGGCTTAGAGAAAATAATATCTTTTAAAACTGCCATTATTGCTGATTTAATTGTCAATATTTTAATTGTCAGGTTTTATTAACAACTGGCATGAAATGTACATTGAGAGCCTCTGAAATGGAGCAGGAGGCTGGCAAGAGCCCTTGTGCACATTACACCATTATGGAAAAAGCAGTAATGATTATTTTAATAAATATATTGAGCAAATTTCTTAATTGTTCAAAATCACTTAAGCTTCAGTGAACAGTTCATATTACATCTCAGCTGCAGTGATTAAAACTGATTTGCCAATTCATCTGGAGCCAGTTGTTTTCATAAACAATCAGCTGGGTTTTCCTCCTGCTGCTGCTTGGCTTCCACTTTGCACCCTATTAACCAGCACCAACCAGAGACACAGCAGAGTTTAATAAAACCTGAAACAGCACAAGCTCATTGGTGGATAGGCAGATTCTGCACCCTGTGCTCTCAGAGGACAGGGATGCAGGGATATTTCTCAGAGGAATGCTGTTCAGATCTGCAGCTGGTTTGGGTAGTTGCAAACAAATTAATATTTTTCCTATGCAAATAGCAGACTATGTAAATTATGTTTTTCTGCTAAATATTGAGCAAATCTCTTCCATTGAAGAGAAGGAAACTCGACGTTTTGTCCAGCAGGCAAATCAATGCTGCTTTTGGCTGATTTTCTTCCCCTGAAAGTATAAATCAGTAAAAACAAATACAAAGCATTACCTGAAATTTACTAGAGTAATCTTGAAATAGAAAAAGATGATATAATAGTGGGAAAGTTTGCATTTACATCCTCTAAGTTGTGGAGCTTTTAACACCCATGAGCATAGTGATTGAGCAATACATCCCTACAGCATCAACACATGGATGACCTTAATTTGGATGTGGAGCCAAAACTGTCTCCATGAAGGCCAAATCTCCATGGATACCCTTCTATCCCAAGGTTCTAGAGGCTGGGCAGGGCCTGACCCTGAGTGACAGAGCAGGAACTGCAGCAGATGCAGGTGATGGTGCAGAATATGGACTGCACTCATCAGTGCTTGTCCCAGAGGAAAAAAACCACCAAGAACCCTTTGAGCTTCTAACCTACTAAAAATGTCAACAAGACCACTGGACCAGCCAAAGATTTCTGCAGGAAATGGGAAAATTTGCCTTTTGGCCAGGAAGAGCAAAGAATATGGACAAGCAGGTTGTGTCAGAGCACCCTGGCTGTTTCTCCTGGGCAGGTTTGGGGCTGCTCTCCCATTTACTGCAGCTTATGGAAAGTTCTGGTCCTCAGTGAGTAAAAAATATCTCTGTACAGGGAAATATAAAATGAACAGAGAATGGTACATGTAAGAGTTCCTGGTTGCTGGAAGTTATTGATGACCATGTGTAAGTTAAGGAGGTGTCAGAGAGACACAAATGTTTATAGCCCAGCAAATCTATGAAGGAAAAGGTGACAGTATCATTTAAGGTAACAGGAATTTGCTATTTAGCTAAAACAGACATCCAGAGTTTAAAAAAAATAGTAGGAAAATGTGCAGATTTTATGAGTTTGCTGCTACACAGTGTGTATATTTACATGAAATAATTAGCTGTAGTCTTGTTTATGTCAAATCCAATTTACATTAATAAACTTCACCCAGCAAACACTCTGATGCTGTAAGAAAATGCCCAGAAATGTTAGCAGCCTTAAAAATGCAGAGTAAACACTGGAGCATTTAATTAATCAATTCCTGACGTTACCGAGTAATTACAATTTCTGAATCATTTCTTGAATGTTTTTTATGAATATAAATCAACCACAACACATGGAAGAACTTCTGGTGGGAGGCATTTGACTTATGTAGACATATGGCACTTGCACATGACTCCCACTGTCTAAAGAGGACCAGGAGTTACAACAAGGATGGAAAAACATTCATAGGATCTATTGCAGAGTTGGGAAAATTTAACTCTGATGTTATTAGGGATGTTTGGGATTCACAAAGATGCTTCATTCTCAGAATGCATCAGACTTTTTAACTCACTTGGAATAACCACTGCCATCTATCCAACAACAAATACCTCAGGACCTGAAGTTTTCTCTACCATTTTCTGTAATTGCTTTGTTATCACTTGTCCTCACATTTCTTCTGGCAGCTTCTGATGAGGAACAATGTACATACACAGAAGTCAAGCCTATCTTCATCTGGTTTCATTTCTACTAAAAGCAATTTAAACAAAGAAAGAGTAGATGCTCATTCAGTAGATGCTATTAGTTAATAGCAAAAATTATAAAGTATACACTATAAATAGTCATAGAATGGCCTGGTTTGAAGAGCACCTTGAAGACCATCAAGTTCTAACTCCCCTGCCAAGGACAGGGACACCTTTCATTAGCCCAGGTTGCTCCAAGCTCCATCCAACCTGGCCTTGAACACTCCCAGGGATGGGGCAGCCACATCTTCTCTGGGCACCCTGTGCCAGGGCCTCCTAACACCAAATCTCAACCTCTCCCAGCTTGAATCCACTCCCCCTTGTCCTGTCCCTCCATGCTCTTGTAAGAAAACCATCTCTGTCTTTCTTGTGGGCCCCATTCCCATATATAAAATATCTCAATATAAGGTTAAAAATCCAACACAATGTTACAGACACATCAATCTGATGATGCTGAAATATGTCCAAACATCAGTGGACAAAACAAGGTGAGGAAAAGTTCTGAGGATCTCTAGATTCTGACCCCCACCCCAAATTACCTTTGGGGTAATGTATGGATGGAAAGCAGGGAATCTGGAGATGAGCAGATCATTTACGGGCACCACAGGCTGGGACCTCTTTTCCAGACAAATTTCACTTGTTTTCTCCAACCACCCCTCTTTTGTCCACTTGCCACCGTGCTCTGCTCTAGCCACAACCATTTTCACACAGAGGAGGGAACTGGTTATAGCACATTTTGAAAATTAACCTCTGTATGGATGGCTCTGTTTGCAATGTCTCGCCTATGCATATCTATAGTCAAGAAAAGATTGTCTCTGAGTTAATAATGGAACATTGCTCAGAAAATCACAAAGCTGCTTCCAGCACTCCATCCCTTCGTGGTATGCTGAATTTAGTGGTGCTACTTACATCCATCCATCTCATCTGCATGATACATAGACACAAATACCCAGAAAAATGATGGAACATGCTAATAAATATGCTCCTAAACATCTCCTGTTCATTTTTCACTCTGTGCAGAAGAAAAAAGAAATTAATCTGAAGCTAACACAAAAATATACCTTTAAATTTTCATAGTTTATTATAAACAAAGCAGGACCTGTATTCATAGGGAGCTTTGTCAGCTCTGCCTGAAATACATTTATCGTCACTACCAGGACTTGCAGGATCAGCTTTGGGTATTGACTGATTGTAGAACACGAACTGAGTCTAGGCATGGATCAGTTGTTAACTGCTGCCCAAATCACACTTTTTCTTCAGCCCTTCAAATGCAACTCATGGACTAGTTTCCGTGAGATATCCAAGAAAATAAAAGCATTCATTAATGCAACACGGCTGGCCCTGCTCATAGATATCTGAAGGTAGGAAAATTTTTAAAAAACAGATCTGCATGTATTTTCTTGCAAGTAACTATTCAGTTCTATATGGGAGGAAGGTGGACTGTTCTGCAAAGCAGATTTCTTGTGAGGAGCTCACAGTCCCCATGCAGGACAGGCAGGCAGCACAATGGGACCTGACTTTCTGGGTCAGGGGATTAATCATAAGAAGTTTGGCATTTCCTAAGTGGTGTGTAGGCTAGACAGCATCATGTGATCCTGGATGGAGATAAACTTTTAGTGTATCAGGGATTTAGTGAAAGTGGATTTAGTGGAAGGAAAATGTTTCACTTTAATGGCAAGCTATAAGCAGAGGGTTCAGTAAAATCCCAGAAAGGAAAAAAGAACTGGAACATTTGTGTCAGCAAACAGCACACAGGCTGTGTGTTATGTTCTGTAGGCCTGTTAATTACTTAAGCCAAAGCAGTGCCTTTAGTTACAGACACTAATTCTGTGTGGAACAGAAAGCACAAAAGCACTGCAAGGACAATTTCTTGTTGGGCTACAACTCCAACCCTGCCATCCCACCAAGGCTGTAAAAACTCCCAGCCATAGGCACAGTCTGGGGTGGTGCAATTTGCACTGGCACGAGTAAAAAACCCATGGGCTAAATGGGAGATGCCCAAAGACAGCAGGAGAGCTCCTGGGGGGCATTTCCTGGGGTGAATTTGAATGCTGGTTGTTGAATTTAATGTGTAGGGGTAACTGAGCCTAATACAAACCTTTCATAAAACAGGAATTGATAGGTTTTCCCCTTAACTTATGATGCAAAGAAAAACTCCCTCTTCAAATCCTGTATACTGCAGTTGTATTAATAACCATTATTATCTTGTGCTTTTATAAGTGATGTGGTGCACTATTATTCTCTGTCTCCTGAACACTTGTGACTCCATTAAGCCATGTATTGTAGATGTTAAACAAACATAATGGTGCTGGTCAATTTAACAAGAATCTATTTCCTTTTCATAAAAATTAAAGTGAAACTTAAATTTCATTCAGCAATATAGAATTCACAGGTACAATGCAGTAGCAGTGAAATCAGAGCTGTTATTTACCTCCTGGTTAATGCTAATAATTTTTCTGCAATTGAATACTACTGCACTGAATTGCAGTTCCATCTCAAATGTTATGTGCCTAAAGATATTAGTTACAGTTATTGCAGAGCATTCTGTTTATTCAAATCAGACTGAAACAAACACAAACTGTAGCATGAAAGGCTGGGAAATATTTGCTTAGATAAATATTCATTGTTGGCTGCTACGCAGGATATATAGACACAATTCAGATTACATGACAGCTTTTTGCTTTATATACCATCTTGCCAGTTAGCATGCAAAATGTAACTCTAAAAATGCCTTTAATTTTATGTGTGCTATACAAAGTGATATACTTAGCTGTCCATGTTTCTTACACATGAATCTTTAATCCACAGGAAACTTAATAGGAATTAAAAGTGGAAATATAAGCATAAATCTTTATATTTCTGGTAATACAATCTTGCTGTTAACTGAAGCTTACTGGAAAAGTTCTTTGTGATATTTAACTGAATTACATTTTAAAGACCTTTATCATCATCAACTGGAAAATCTATGGCAACCAGTGATGAGTCCTGCTAGCCTACCCCCTACTCTACTGCCAAATTTGTGATGTTTAGACAGTGTCTCTGTCTTGGGAACCAGAGGCAGAGACACAATTTCCTGCAGAAGCCTTGGCTCTCATTGTTCTGAGGCAGAGAAAGCAAATTAAAAAGCCCACCACATGTCAATCATGTACCTAAAAGCATTTTTTTCATATGAAGGTGACATCCCATTTCCAGTGTGTTATGGGCCAGCTTCAGTTGGAATCACGCTGATCATGAGGGAATTAACTGAAGCCACCATCAGTTCAAAATGAACATAGACAAGATGCTGAAAGTAGTCAGGTTTCACTCTCTACTGTTAATGGATGATTTTTAGACTAATTGGACCAAAAGATTTTCAAACACTGGTTTAAAAAAGTTTCATTTGGGGATAGTAACTATTGTACACAAACACTCTGGAATGTACTGGCCTCTTGCTATTATCTAGCATTTGTTAAGCATCTCATGTTTCTGAGTATTCAAAACTAGTGTCAATAATTGATGTACAACAGAAAAGCTGCAATTCTGCAACTGAACTGTGTAGATGCTCCATGCATGACTCACAGACAGCTTACTGTATGGTTCTCACAAGAGCTAATGATTTAGATTCATTTCCTAAGCCTTAGGATGTTTGCGTGCATAGTCTGGATCAGAAATTCTGACATCGCATTAAATCAGAGGAGAAAAATACCCAAAAAAACAGCTTCAAGAAACTTTTGCAGTTAAGAGAGGTTCCAGCTCAGAAAGTGCTACTTTCCCTTTCCAACCTGCATCATCTACACCAACATGCCCTTCATGGCTATTACTTTTGAAAGGGTTGATCAGAGCTGAAGGTTCTGCCCTGCCCCACAGCTCAGGCAGAGCAGGTCTCCCAGATGCCCAGCTCCCATCAGAAATCACACTGGCAGGAATTTCTCATGTCTCACTCCTCCATAAAGAGAGGCCCACCATTTAAGTGTGGTTTTCAGGTGTTACAGACATCCAGAGCCATAAAACTGAGCTGCTGCCCCACTGGGCTGTGCCCATGTAGTGTTGCATGGCTTTGCTGTGAGAAGGGCTGAGCGTCTGCAGGTCTCCCTGATGCTGCAGAATTAAACTTATTCAGGGGAGAAAAACCAATTTCAAAACTTTAGATACAGTCCTTAATCATTCATTTAAAAAGCATTTCCATAGCCATCAACTTGACAATATCTAAATGAAAAGACTCAGAAAATCTCTTGTTTTACAACAGGAAATGTGTTCAGGGAGAGACATTTCACATGTATAGAGAAACTTACAATAATCATGTCCTGATGACAAGTCTAGAAAAGGATTTACATCTAATAGGAATGATCTAATTTATCTTTCATTCAGTAATACCCAGTGGCTATTGTGAACATTTTATTATGAAGGAAATCAAAGACAACACAAGAAAATTAATGTTTTAAGGGAAAGTCGTATGGTCCATTTAACTCTTCTTTTGACTGTCCACATAATGCAATGAGTTAATTTGCTTCTTTTCATATGCTTGAATAATAGAAATAACACTTTTCATAAATCATCTGCAAAAGCTTTAAGAAGAAATCAAGATAGTCAGTTTAAAGTTCTTTAATTACTTCTATATAAATGCACATCATGGGTACTTCTGCCATTTCTCTCTTGAAGAAAAAGAGAAATTACACTGAAAACCAACCTTTCTCCTCTTCTCCTTTCCATTTTTTTTTTAGTTTAGACCAAACACCTCACTATACAGCAGTAATATCATGTTTGGGACTCAGTGGACATTTTGTCACAAACAAGTGTCCCACAGTCACTGCTCAAATGTGGAGACAGAAGCACACAGACAGCAGTGCAAGAGCTCTTAGCAGGAAGGTGCCTCGACACTTCATGGTCGAGGACTTGTAGGCAAGCACTCAAAACTTTTGCAGGTGAGCAAAGCCATTTTTCTTGTCTTACTTCCCTTTCTTCCAAGTACCCTTTATGACTGAGTCTTGTAAAACAGAGCTGTTCCATCCAAAGGTTTTCGTGCAGCAGTGATGGGATAGAGCCTCAAAGGAAAGGTCTCCATGCACCTGGGATGGGACCTGTCACCCTGATGGATCCCAAAGGAAAGGTCTCCATGCACCTGGGATGGGACCTGACATCCTGATCAGTTCTCCTGCTGTAGCCTCTCCTGATGAGGATGCTGGAGTAAGATTTCAAACGATGCCTAACCCTGCAGTGTTTACTTAACCAAAAAAATCTCAGGGCTCAGTATGGCCTGGGTCTCTCAGTCCAGCCACTTTTGCCTTTGTCACTCCAGTTGTTGAAAGGAGAAGCACAAATCACAAAGGAATAAAAACAACATAGTTTTAGATGGGATATTTAAACAGCTAAAGACATAGATAGGCACCTGATGAGATTTTAATGGGAATGTGCTCATTCTGCTTCCTTGGAGATTTCTGAAATGCCTCTTGACTTTTTGGTAAATTTTAAAAACTGTCTCCCCATTCATTCCTGTGTATCCCACTGCTTTGCTTCTCATTTTCTGAGAGGAGGACGGCAAGGAAGCCAAGCTTATAAATTCCTTTCCTTGCATTCATACTGAATAAGGTGAAGGAAAATTCCCTCTGTACATATTTGAAAGACTCAATCACTTGTGTGGATAGCAGAATTCCCCCTTATATTACTTTGCATTCATGCATCACATGCCTGGGGCCAGAAGGACATGCTGAATATGAGAGTATCTGTCTAGCCACAAAGTAAATATGGTGCACAGGAGGATTAAGACAAGGCAAACGAGTCTGCTGTTTCAGACTGCAAAATTTTCAGGCTCTCTTGCAATGCCAAAAAAAGTTAAGAAGCTCGCAGAGATTGTTGGACTGATCTGCATACTGGGGGAAACTGAGTCACTGAACAAGTCCCATCCTCTGAGTCACCCTGGCAGGACTGGGGGTGAAAACAAGACAAGCTCAGTCCTTCTGGTCCTTGAGCCTGGTTATATCCTAACCTGACATCCTGAACATGGCAGGTGTGCTTGTGCATCACACACACACACACGTACAAAACCAGCTAATTCTGACATCCTGAACATGCCAGGTGTGCTTGTGTGCTACACAAACACACATATGTATAAAACCAGCTAATTCAAAAAGTGTTTGTTTAATTCAGATCCTGTGACTTAATCTTACAGCCCTGAAACCTGGAGAGGCCCTTTCCATAAGGGAGTCACAAAATCAGCTCTGGAGACATCTCAGGCACAAGTGGTTGTTTGCTGCTTTGGCAGATTACATTTCCTGTGCCAATATGTATCAGCTGATAAGTCTCAAACCATATTGAATGGTTTTATCTTTCAAATTTTGCTGAAAAAGACCTTTAGATTATTTGTCTCCTAAAATGCTCCTGATTAAAGGTCTGCTTTCAAATCCAATACTTAGGTATTAATCATGGCAGAGTTTTCTGCTTTCCACAAGTCAATAATTATGCATTTAGCCATGATTAGTGCTACATGGGGAAAACCTTTGTTTTAAAAAAGGCAGTACTCAATTCTTAGCCAATAGAGTACATTAAAAATGCAGCTTGGATTTGGAATAATGTGGAGATGTACTATTCTCCTGGGACATCTGAGGAATTCCTCCACATCTGATTTTGAATTTATGGTACTGATATACTCCAACTGCTTTATCTGAAAAAGACATGAGGCACATATTGATATCCATCAAGAGGAAATTCTTGAACATGACTGCAAACTCAGAAGTATTTACAACCTATAATCTATAGAGAGCACTAATTTGTCTCACAATGATTATTTGTATGCCCTTAAAGCCTTGGGAAAGTTTTCTAGTGGATAGCACTGCAATCCCAGTGACACCTGAGCACAATTCTAGGCTGGATTTCACCATTTCTGCCACCAATTTACATCATTCTTCCCATCACCATGTATCAGCTCCAGAGAGGCAGTCAGATGTGGAGCCCAGCTACCCTGCTGTCCATGCCTTGGAAAGTCAGAGGAAAGTCTCAGTCTAACAAGGCTGCAAGGAGGACTGAGTTTGAAAATTAACTCCAAGTTTAGGGAGTGCAAATGACAGGGAAAGGGATGCCGTGTGCTACAAATAAATATCAGATATTCAGTAAGAGAGGTGTAGTGTTATTGCTATTAATTAGGCTTATAGGATGATAGTGCAGTGTGTGTCTGCATTGCTAAACATGAGGAGCAGCATCCAAGCCCATTCTGAGCGCACTCCCAGCCCATGGGGCTGCTCCCTGTTCTCACACCACCCAAGGCACACAAAAATCCTCCCTGCTCAGTCAAGGTGTGCTACACACAGCAAAGAAAAGGAACAGGAAAGAGTTCTCACCATTCTCTGAAATCTAAAAATGTCAAGTAATTATTATTGTTATTAAATTATAAAATTGTGGCACTTTTTGCTCATGAACAATAAACATAGACCTGTCATTTAATGTTTTAATTTCGTGCACTTAGAGGCTGGCTCTTGCCTGCAAACATGTTTTCCAAGACACAACTGGTGACATTTCCCACCTTCTCATCTATTTTCCTCCTGTTGCTCATGTTATGACTAAAAGCAGCAGGCTTATATTTTTCTCAGTGGGAAATATGTCACCTGCTGTTGAAAGAAAAGCAATTATTGTGTCCTCGCTAAATCTTCGCCCTATTTGTGTAGAGCTTTAGAGCTTAAAAATATAAACATCCTTCTCAGTGCCAGTGTAAGTGCTCAGACACTCAGAATCCCAGCTGGGATCCCCCTGGATGTCACCTTCAGTGCCTGCTAAGCACAGGGAAAGATGCCAAACCCGAGTGCCTTTCCCATAACTGTGTCTGATCACTGGAAATTCAAAGCGAACAATGCTCAGCTCCAACACAGGACACCTCAAAACATTATTTTCTCCTTCTCCTCCCTTACTCCAGGAGTCAGTTAATACTTTTCAGCTTTATTGGAACAAGATTTATGCCTGCTCTTCGTTTGAGCAGTTGTTTTCACTCCTTTTGTGTGTTTTTATGTGGCTGTAAACCTGTCTGACAAAGGGACAGGTATTTTATTTGCACAATGTCAGATGCTTTTTCTCTGTGCAATCTCCAGTTATCAAACAGAAAAAGTCTCAGAATCAAAATGGGAATTAAAACAACTGGACTTTTACATTGCAGCTGGCCAAAGGCAATGAAGGAAACAAACTCACTAACTGTATATAAATATAAATATAAATATAAATATAAATATAAATATAAATATAAATATAAATATAAATATAAATATAAATATAAATATAAATATAAATATAAATATATAAATATACACAAAAGGATATAGAAGTGCATGCTAAGAGACAGTAGTTTGTAATATTCAAAGTCTGCTTCTCATGAGTCTGCTGCTATTCAATTTTTTTTTTCTCACAGAAGTGAAGAAAACATATATAAACACTTGAATAGAAAAGGGCAGAGTTATAACTAAATTTAAGAAAAAAATTGATCTTCCACTAATTCTGAAAGGAGGTTTCTAACAGTAGTATCAGTATCCTAAGATTTGGGGAAGAGGATCTCAAATCAGTTGTAGGGAAAGGATCAACAACCTCAGTACTGGGCATTATTTCAGGAATTAAAGGAAAAGGATTCTCAATTTTTACTACAATATGATCCCAGCCAATAATAATAAAAACAGTCAAGAAGAATTATTTTCCCTAACATAAATTAAACAGTTACTTAACATTTAAAATAGGGATCATCTACCAACACTTTAGGAGGGACTGTCTATGCAACTGTGGGATTTTTTAAAAAAACACACCTTTATATATCTTTTTATTTCTAACAAGTGCAAGCAGCAAAGCCATTTGTTCAAATGAAAAATATGGAAATACTAGAAGAGAACTCTCAATTTATAGGCATTTTCTAAGTATCTGTCTTATGTTAACCACTTTGGATAGATCACACAGGTTTGGAATCTCTTTACTCAGGTAATAATTATACTCACCCTTTGGCTATCTTTTATATCTTAACAAAAACACACAAATTTTCAATGAATGAACATTAGGAAAATGTAACAAGCTCGCACTGAAGAGAGAGATTGAGATTATATTCTCAAATATATATGCCAAGTATTCCCAAAATAAGCGACCTTATTTCTGACCACCTTCCCCCTCACACCCAGTGTGCAGAACCAGTCACCTATCATTGATGTTGCAATGCCTTTAGTGGTGAAGACAAAAACACTTTTTACTTGCTGATAGTGTTTGGCAGGATTCAGAAAAGACCTGAATCCTCCTCCACCTCTGAAGGCTGCAGGTGACGTGTATTACACAGTGTACACCATCCATAGTAGCCTGCAATTTAACATTTAAATCTATATATACAACATAAAAACATGCAAAGAAAACTGTGTGAAGAAAATTAGAGTTGTGTCACTTGTTAAAATAAAAAAATCCAAATTCTGTTTGCAGTGTTTTGTATCATGGACAGCCTTTCTTCACTTTTGTTTTACCACAAGTGTACATAGTGTTGCATGAACACTCAGAGTATACTTTCCCAAATACACTAGTTCTTGCTGGCCAAAAATTTATCTGAGGTGAAGAAGGAACATTGCAGAACAGACTGAATGTTTTGCTTCATGTGATCTGCTAGAAACAAGGGTTTTTAGTTTTTAATGAGATTGAACATTCTGCAGAGGTAACTGTTCAAAATTGCAGCCTATGAACTAAATTGCTATTTAACAGCTTGACCTATAAAATCTTTGCTAAGCTGTGATACAGCATATGGTCTTTGCTGAGATGTACCAAAAGATTCAGTGATAATGTGCACACAAGGCTTTCTCCATTCCAAATCATTTTGGATGTGAGTTGCCAACATCTATAACATATGGATGTATTTTTATTTTATTTTATTTCATTTCATTTCATTTCATTTCATTTCATTTCATTTCATTTCATTTCATTGTTTATGTTCTATTTCTCTTTTCCTAAAACTCTCTAGAAAAGCTGGCTTTTAACTCCAGAGTCAGTGTTACACCCACTTTGATCAGTGAATCACAGACCTTTCAGTATGTTCTGTGAAAGTTCATGAGGTTCACAATGGCTCTTGAAATGGCACTTTGTATCCTCAGTTTCTAACTTTTTTATGGCCTTCTAATGTTGATTCACAAGAAGTATCAGACTCATATCTACAACAGATTTGTACTGAGGCTACAGAAGAGAAATACTGTATTTCCCTTCCTTTGTCAGCTATGAATGAAAGTGGTAGCAGACCTCTAATCCTTTCTCTGTGGGCAGATGGCCGTTTGATGTATGTACTCATCTACAAACAAAATTCAGAAATTCATTTGGCTTTATCTTCATTCATTATGTATTATTGGTCTCCCTTCATTTAACATCAAAAGTGCAAGTAAGAGGACTGCCATTCTTTGTGTTAATTGTTCGGTTGATTAGTCATGAATAATAACACTTAGAATGTATACAGGTCTTTACATGTCTAAATTACTTATAAATCTTGGTCCATCAAAAAATCTGAGACTTTTTACCAGAACTTACTTTCTAATAATTATTTTCCAAAAGGAAAAAAGCCAGTGTCACAGTGTTATTTGTTGAATATTTAGTGGTCTGAGGTACCAATGCAATGGAGTGCATGAGCTTTGATGATTTTTGCATTTCACTCTCATGTCATAAATCCTTCTCTTCTGCATATGTGGAAACAAGCAGGCTGCAAAGAGGATGAGAAATGAAAGAGTAGGGAAGCATTATGCCAGTGAAGATGAATTTATTGGAGGATTTCATACCACACCTCCTATTGCCTGACTGCCCAGAACAGGGCAAATATGGAGCAAATTTCACCTTCATAGTGGTTCTATTGAGGGCTAACTTCCCCCACCTTTGAGGGTGAAGACAAGCCATGGATAAATTACATCCTTGTGGTTCTCCATACTCCATTCTGCTTGCCAAGAACCTACTGCTGGTGTTTGGCAGGTTTTTGTTAAACAATTCAGTGATAATTTTCTCCCCAGTCAATGAACCCTTGTCCCAACCCATGGAACCTAGTGCACCCATTTTCACTGCATAATTACTGCTAAATTACCCAAATAAATGGTGATAAGTAATGAGAGCAGGAACTGAAATGAGAACACTCACAAAGTTATAGATGTCAACAGAATTTCCACGTACCAAGAAGGGGAAAATAACTCCACAGAAAGCTGGAGTGACAGATCTCAGTGGCTGTGCGATCCACAGGTGTCCCCTGTGGATGCAGCTGGCAGCCTGAGTGCATTTTATGCCTGACACTGAGTATCGAGAAATTTCCACTTGTGTTATTTCATGTAAATGAAAAAGTTTATATCACCTCAGTATATTTTGTAGGAATTTTTAAGCAGGGAGTTTATCCAAGATGCTGTAAACACAAGTTTCTATTTAAATGAAATTTTTCTTCTTTAGGCAGAGTGAAATGATTATAGATTGTGTATCTAAATGAAGGCAGTTTATGTACAGGTTTGTATGAGAATAGATTTTGGTGGAAAAAAAATAGGATTGTCCTGAAAAAGATCACTATGTCCCAGGGCAGTGAGTGAAAATATGTTCATGAAAGGATCCGAGCCCTTTCTGTAGGGAACTAAAAGCACCTTCATGCCAAGAACAGATGCACAGAGAGGGAATAAAGAGGCCAAAGGCTGTTTCAGTGCTGAACCTCCCCAGTCACCAGAGCTGCCTTCCATGCACGTGCTGGCTCTATGTGTTGTGACACATGTCAGGGCCAGCTGTGCTCCTGCCAGCTCACATTAAATACCAGAGACTCCACAGCTATTCTCTGCCTCTGCCCTGCATAAGAAATCTGACTATGAAAATCTGTTTTCCATGGGACAGCTCACTTGAGTGCTACCTATTTTTACCTGCCAGGCTGAAAAGTCAAAAAGTGTAAAAAAAAAATAAAATTCTTCATATCAGTTGTACAACCAATGTTTTAACAATCATGAACCCTATAAACAATTACAGCCTTTGAAATGTGCTCTTTAAGTGAGGCAATTAAAAGCAATGGTCCAGTGTCAATGATGGCTTCTAGGGGCTAAATGAAACAAATAAAGCCATTAAAATAAGTGGGTGCTTAACCTCAAACCTTCACATGATGTTGGGTGTTACTCAGAACATTCCTGTTAGTTTACAAGTGACAATGTTATTGCAGTAAAATTTTTATCATTAAATGTCCAGGAGTCAACTCCAGTGATGTAAGGCAAAATTCAGCCTCATGCCTGCTGCTGAAACTCACTCTACTTACTGTAAGGGTAACCAGCCACTGTCAGTAAAATGGTTGAAACAGCAAGACCAGTAGTAATAGTCGTGCAGCTCATCTGGACCATAAACACTTCAAAATTTTTACTTTATCAAAGGGGTTTTGACTACATAAAAGCGGTTTCCATTTAAAATAACTATGCATTTCATCCTTATTATAGTTAAAGCGAATGCATTAGATCCTTGACAACACAGAAAAGGCTGTAAATGAATGAAGAGCCCATTTCAGTCACCTTGACATGATTAGTCTCTAGCACAAACTGTGCTATGCATCAATTCCATTATGAATTGCTGGAGAGCCTGGTATGTTACAGAAATGACTGATATTTAGGCTCCTGTGCATTTTGGTTTTGCTTCATTTAAAAACTGGTCCCCTGGGCTTCTGCTTAATAAAAACCACATA
Source organism: Zonotrichia albicollis (assembly GCF_047830755.1). Lineage (NCBI taxonomy): Eukaryota > Metazoa > Chordata > Aves > Passeriformes > Passerellidae > Zonotrichia > Zonotrichia albicollis. The sequence goes on along the minus strand of NC_133828.1, from coordinate 7,443,702 downwards.
CATTGCTGTAGTTGTAAGTCATAAATAAGCCTGGTCTTGAGTCAGGGATAGCAGGAGGATCCTGGGCTCCAGAGGCAAGGAAGGAATGCCAAGGACACTTGACATCCTGCAGTTTTGGAGCATGACTTCATGGGGCTGGCTGGATGGGTTGGTGTGATTGCAAACACTTGAACAAATTTCACTGGGGGCCCTGGGAGCTCCTTAGGAGGTAATAAAGTGCAGGCATTCAGAAAGAAACACTCAAGGCAGATCATCAGGGTCCCAGGAGGGACTTCATATTTCTCAAGAGAACCCCATTACAAGTGGGCACACCCTTCACACCTCTCCTGGAAGGATTTTACTCTTGGGCTGTCCCCAGACTTCCAAGCAGAATAACCTGACTGTGATTCTTCCTACATTCCCAAAGTATTACGTACCAGATGATATCTTCCCACTTCTTCAGAGTAAAAATCATTAAAGATGGTGATGAAGGGAGAACAGAAGTGAAGAACTCAGGGTCCTCTCATTTCAGTGGTACTGGTCTTGCAGAAGATAAGTTTTACTGCAGGATTTTGGGAAATACCTGAATCACTTAAACAACCATTCTATTTCTCTCAGGGTTTATGATGTTTAAAAGGTAGACTGGATACAGGTGAATTTTACCTTTCATCCAAGCATTTAACATTTTCTGTTCATTACAGCGCACAGCTGTCTCTTTCCAGCAGGACAAGAACAGGACACATGGAAATGCAGCACTGGATCTGCCTGTGCTGCTTCCATCAAGGGAGCTGGGGCTGGCAAAGGGGAGGCGGCTTTCCCTGTAAAATCCCATTTCTATAATCTCTGTCACTGCCAGTGATGTGGGGTAGGTTCAGGCTCTAGGCAGGAGGTGCCTGAACTCCTGGCTCCATCCAGCTCTTTCACTGAAGGCTCGAGATTTCAGGAAGCTCAAACAGGCCTCAGATTTAAGGAAAGAAATAGGACCTTTCATGAAATAAGAGGGGAAATCACAGAGACCAGTATTTGCCTGAGGATTATCTCAATCCCCTGCTGTCAGCTCCAGAAGCAAAGTCTATTATTACACCTCTGCTGCTGCCTTGAACATGTTTCTACAGTATAAATGAAAAGATTCTTATTACCTGCCTACAATGGTGATTGAAAACTTTGCACTTTGTAGGAACAGCTCACTGCTCTCAATTGCCTCATCATTGATTTTCTCCAGGCCATGCCTCTCCTGTCACACCACAGACAGAAAGCCTCCTTCCACAGAGCTGGTCCAGATGCAATGAATTTCACTGCTGCTGCAGCTCTCTTTATCCCAGTGGAAATTTGCAGAGATGGAGCCAATGGAAAATCCTGTTACCCTCTCCTTGCCAGCTCTGCCATTTGCTTCCTGCAAGCTGCCCCACTGCATTCACTGTGAGGGCTTGATTTCTCATCAGGAGGGTAAAAACCCGTCACAGAGGGCAGAGCAGAGGGAGGATGGGACAAGGGGAGTCCCTCCATGGGTGGCAATGAGCAGTGTCAGAACTGCTCACCTGCTCAGACAGAGGTGCTGAGCATGCAGCTGAACAGGTGTCAGTACATAACCAAAAGTGAGACAACATGAAGAGCTCAGAGGATAAATGTGATTAGAGTTTTAAAAGCCATTAAGACCATGAACCCACCCCCCTCTCTCTACACACACACACACACACATATATATATATATATGTAAAGTAAAATATTTCACTCCATCCTGCCTAGGCTCAGAATTTTTTTCCCACAGATATGACAAAATTAGAAACACATTTTCAGAGAAGGCCTAAATCCCAAATAGTTGTGTGGCCTTCAGAAAGACAGCTCTGCCCTTACAGCCCTCTCATTTTTGTCTGAGCAGCCGTCTGCTTGGCCAATTAGATGTCTGCCTATTAAAAATCCAATCTCAAGGAAAATGCTGTGAATCATGCAGGGTGGCTGCACAGCTTTTCCCTCTCTCCCAGAGCAAAATGCACACACTGACACCAACCCATCTGCCTTATGACAGAGATATGCAGCTCCTGGTTCCTCTGTCTATCAAGTTCAAACCAAACTCTGCTTTCCTCCAAGTTGAAGTGCAGTGATAAAAAGAGCATGACAAATTGATCATCTGCTGTGGCCAGTCCTTTGACACTGCTCTATGAGCAGTTGGAATTTGTTGGGAACAAATTAAAGCTGAGATTAAAGCAAATCTGGACTTTAAAGACCAAATTGAATCACTTGCTGCATCTACAATAACTGAGTGGTTCCTGCCTGGTAAATGTGGGCTGTTGTTTTCTTTAGCAGCATCCACAAAACAGCTAAAATCAATTATAAAGATGATAAACTCACATAAATTAGTTACAGTTAATAAGCATAAGAAAGGTTTGCATTGTGCTGTGATCAGTAATTACCAGTTATTTCAGGCTCTCTCTTGTGACTGTTACTTTTCTGTGACATCTGCGTGTGGTTAGGCCAGTTCATCACAGGGTTATACAATGCCTCACAAGTGTCTCAGTGTACTTCCTTTCTAGGCTTGAACATTATCTGTTGGCCCTTTTATGCCAAATAAAATAAAATCAATTTTAAAAATATATTTTTAAGTAAAACATTTATTTCATAAAGCATTAAAAACATGCATTGGCATTAAAGGGAGCTGAGGAGGCAGGTTTGAGTCCATGCCACAGCAAAAGAGTAGTTTAGCAAATGCTATTGACTGTGGGCTTTTGTGACTGTTTAGGATTGTTTTTCATTTATCTTTCATTTTTCTAAAATTACTATGTCACAATGAGAGCAGATGTGAACTCAGGTAGCTGGGACAGGCTCCCCCAGGTTTTCTCACACAGCTTTTGCATATTAACCCACCATCATCCTCTGAATTTCACTTGGTACCAACATGAACCCCCCTTGCACCTTCAGTTAATACACTCAGTGGAAAGCAGAATCCTGCATGGTGCTACAATATTCAGCAGACCAGAGTGTTCCTTTAAACACCGTCCAATTTCCTCCTTCCTCCTTCTCCTCTTCCATCCAGGTAGCTTTCAAAGAATTCTGAAATATTTGAAGTTTATAGAAATACATACCAAGACACTCAAGATAAAGTATCATGGAAGTGTACTTTAAAATACTTTCTTATTTGGCAGACCTGCTGAAAAGCTCTGTAACTATTTTCCATTTAAGATGGTCATAATATTTGGAAAATAGCAAAATTCCTGTATGCTTTTTTGAGTTCTGACATAAAATGATGGGAAACACAATAACTGCATCATGTTTAAACATTCTGTGGAACACAATGCAGCATTAACACAAAGCCAAATACAAAAAATGGAAAGGAAATTTTCATTAATATAATCCTCAAAGAGCTGCATAAGACAAACATAAAGATGTCCTTGGAAGAAAATGGCAATATTTTGCCCATGCTCAGCTTTGCCAGCTCATTCTAAAGTGTTTTAGTAATGTCCATGAATGATTATGAATGTTGTCTTAGATGGTTGCCCATTGCCCTGAAGAAAATGTTTATGACCTGAATAGATTAATTATATTCTCCCCTTAAATATCATTCCTTCAGGACTAGTTATTGTTGAGTTTAAATGTGCCACTTTATATGCAAATAAAATGGACTGAGAGTGGAATAAGAAGTTCAGCATATATCTACTGACAAATCATCTTATTATGTTTTATATTAGCAGACAGAACATCTTGTGGTAGGAAATGTTAATAGACCTCAACAGGATGCAGTGCTTGCTTCCTTGTTTCTAGAAAAATCTTAGTCAAACTTTCAATTATTTTCTGGTAGTCACCTTTGCCTCATTTGAAAAGCATTTTAATTGTATTGTAAGAAAAAGCAATATATTGAATGCAAGAAAAAAATCTAAAATTCATTAAAACCTAACATTAATAAACCAATTGAATAGCAGTGAGATAAGTTAAAAACAGAAGGTAATATAATCTTGAATGCTCTATTAAGGAGAATTCTAAACAAGTAATTTACACCAGTGCAAATCAGTGGACTCAAAAGCCAGAGACTCCTGGAATAAACCTTGCTTGGTTTTAGCAGAGCTCATCATTGGCAAGCCAGGGCCACTCCACTCTGAACTGCAAACTTCACTCCTACAAACCTTTTGTTTCTCAGCAGCAGGAGGGGGAATCACAACACACAGACTTGTGCCCTAATTTGTTCCTGAGGTGCCCAAAACGATGGCCAGGAAGGACAGTGGAGATATTTACCAGCTCTTGGAAGACAAGACTTTTAGTTTTTAAAATAAAGGAACAATCCAGGAGATCCAAAGAGGAAAAGATGATATCTCTAGAAGGTACAAGAGCATAGAGATGTCTTGGGAGTTTCACCTCACATTAAAAATTATTCCAATTAAAAATGATGAATGCTTCAGGGGGAAAAAACCTCATGGATTAGGAATGATGGTCAATTCTTTGTCTATCTTTTCTCATCTATGAACAAAATTGGAGGTCTTCAATAAGGCACATTATCAAAACCAAAACCACCATTAGCAATACCAAACCTATCTCTGCAATCCATGGAATCTGGTACTTGAGGAAGATAGACTTGAAATGAAGTTGCATAAAATATTGAAAGTAAGTCATCCATTGCTATGGCCTAAATTTGTTCTGGATCAAAATAAATCTTTGAATTTGAATAAAGCACATAACATTAGCTGAATACAAATAGTTGAATGAAATTTTATGGATTGGTTTAATATATCTTCTTCTCTCATATTTTTAGCTGAACATTTAATTAATGTAATTATATCAGTGTTTTTGTGGCATTAGTCAAAATCAGCTGTAGACAACCTGACTGAGTTCAAAAGAGCCAGGTTAAATGTGGTGCTCTGGATCAGGCCATGATAATTAAAAGAAAATCACCATCAGAATTATTTAATCATAGATATGTCTTGACACAGAATTATTGCCCTTGAAGTGTGAATTTAATTATTGAATCTGCTGCTGGGTATACTCCAATACCATTGAAGCTCAAAATACCCAGGGCCTCTGAGATGCCCCCATTTCTGAGATGGACAGGCTCCAACAATGAGATCATTGGATTCATCAGCATGGGAACACATGAACAGAATATATACTCTGTGTGTTGCATTTACCCTGCTAATGTGCTCACAGGTGGGCTGGCTGTTAATTTAGGATTCTGTACCAGGAGCATTGGGAGAAATAAAAAACACTGCATGAGGCATAAAAAAATTAAAAATTGTTTCTCCATTTTCTATCTAAATCCTTGTACAGTTTTGAAAACAAAAGCTGTGAAAGTTCTTCTTTCATAGAAATCTGCTCATGTGGAAGATATCACCAGCCTTTGAGTTCCAAAGAACAGATAGATAACAAATATATTAATTGATTGATTCATTCATTGATCAACTGATTGATTGATAGATTAGACATAGATTATATAAATGCAGATAAATAAATAAGGATGATGACAAAACTGCCCATAATACTTTTAAACTCCTTTTAATAAATCCATACAAACAGACTGAAACAAAATTTGGGAAAAAATCTCAAGACCAAATCCTGCTACGTTTAACTCTTGCATGCCAATTCACAACTCAGAGATAATTTTTATAGCTGTAATAATCCTATGAATGCTGCTGGCATTCCTCAAACTGTTGTGGCACTATCAGGAACTTCTATATTATGAGGAGATATTTGAGCCCATCATCTCCAATTTCCAGATAATACACTGACTTAATCACCACTCTCCAAAATACAAAGTAGGCAATCTTTCTGGGTTTTGTTCATTTTTTACATCTGAGAACAGTGTGTTTCAGTCTTCTATACATAATCTACTCCTACATCTGTCTCACACTATATAACTATTCTTTACAATTCTTGCCACACTTATTTTTGTTGCTACATTGAAATCTTGTGCATAATTTTGTGTGGTTGCTATGGAGATTATGTGTGATTTGTCATGAGGAAAATCTATTGTGTTTGAGATAATTCTGCACAATAGTGACTGCTGAATCTTTCCTCTCCACCGCCCCAGGGATTAGGAGAAAGTACCTGCCTGGATGTCACAAACCAAACAGGGTTTATAAACACAGAAGTTTGTGCACTGCACAGAGGACAAGGTTTTCCCTCTTTTAGGCAGATGGATATGAACTGGTGCAGGGTGATGTTGATGTACATATTTTGAAGAATGCATCAGAGATATTTTTAAAGCTTTATATAAAGTTCCTTTGTTGAAAATGCCTCCAGTCATTTGTGATTTCCCATGAAGGAGATCTGATATGGTATAAATTCAAACAGGTTACAATCGTGGGGACAGCACTTTGAAAATTATGTAGACAACAGTTCTTTGAAACTTAACTTCTCCATCCCTAGCTCTGTGTCCTTTTCAGAGCTGGGCAAGCTCACTGTGGTTGATCACTGCACATCTGTCACAAGCAGCTCAGCCCATCCAGCCTGGATAGCAATAACCAGGGGCTAACTCAGCTTTCAGCCAAGGTCATGGGTTAGCCCTTCCCCACACCAGCAAGCAGCTTCCCACCTTCCCCAGGCTCGGACTGTCCCAGAAAACACACATATCTGCATAACAAGTGGACAAGAAAAGAGGAACATGCCAAGCTTTTCCACCATGGAAGATTCAACTAAAGAAATCACAGAGATTTGGTAGGAAAATCCCTCCTGTTTCAGGCAGAGTCAGAGCACAAACCCAGCAAGTTTCAGGGAGCAAAGAAACATACTCATAAAAACAAGAGCTTCATAGGGAAACTGCAATCCAAGGAGCTGTTTTAGAAAAGCCTGTTCATGTGAAAACTCCAAAATAAAATCTAAAGGCATGGACAGTCATAGACTCTGCAGTTCAGGTCATCATCGTGTGGCTGCCACTAAGCTGGTGCTGGTGTGATGTCCTTTACTACCCTGCTAATGCTGGATGGAAAGGAAGGGACAAAAACTACAGAGGCAGAAAAATAATTAGATCTTTAAAAACTTCAAAACATTCATCATCCTCTGCCACTCTTTCATTCCTCATAAGTGATCCTCATCATTTTTACTACCCATCTACAGATCACCTTGTAAATTTTATTTTTATGCAATTACTGATGAATGTTTGCTGGCCTAAGCAATTCTCAAATCACCAGTAATAGAAGAAAAACATTAAGATGAGCTTGTAACAGAAGGACAAACACACCCTGAGGTGTATGTATCTTTATGCACAGCAACTGCTGGCTTCCTCACATAATCTTGTATTAACTTACTGCTCAGGACTGCTGCCTGTGAGCACAGGAATACATCTGAAATGGAGACTCTTTAATTAAAACCTGACTTTCAGTAAGAAAATATTACAGCCAAGCCTTTGGAAAAAATATCCACGTGGCACCCTTTCACTCAGTGTTTTACACTTGAGAAACAACAGGACTTTGGATGATTCTTTCACATCTCCCATCCCCTGCACTGCCCCCTTGCCATCCAGCCTGGCTGGGGTTTGCAACCCTTTGGTTGCTGTCCCACCATGCTCTGAAGGGGAAATCTGCTTCAAAAGCTGCATAAATTGATGGCTCCGAGTCTGGTGACAAAAAAAATTAAAAATCCAATTTTGCTCTGGTGGTTCATAATGTTGCCAGAACCCTTGAAGGAATTTACAGCCTCATTATGCATTACTGGGAATACATTATTCCATATATTGCTGATGTTACAATGGTGTTAAATAATAGAGCTTTTCAGTATTTGAAAAGCTCTTCTATAGCACCTTTTGAATGCAGTTGATAAAATAGAGTCAAGTAAAGCCCATTATTGACTTTAACCAAGCTGTTATACTACTCTATGCATTTTTAAGCATATTTTTTTGTGGTTAGAATTAACACTAAAGTATGAAAGATTTATTTTAAAATAAGAATAAATGAGAGAAAATGAAAGAATGATGTTTTAAAACTCAACTATGTTGCTCAGGCATGCAGGTTTTGAAATGCTGCATACAAGAAAATTGTGCAATTCATTGCCTCCCAGATATATGCCAAAAATGTTGCCCAAAAGAAAGGTTGAGTAGAGGTGATCTGGAAAGAGCTTTTAATCTGTGTGATAAATTGCCAAATGCCATTACACTTAATGAGTCTCATCAATGCAGTGCTGGAATAGCAGGAATAAATAAAAAAATAAATAAAGCCCTATCAAAAAAAGTAGTATAAACAATTGCATGAATTAATAATAAGAATCCCATCAATGCATGCATAATTTAGAGAAGTTAATGAAGCCAATTTAAAGTTTTACTAATGTATATTTGATTCTGTGAAGTCTAATTTTCTAAAGAGGTCTTAATGCTCCCTTTCACTATTTATTCCTTCGACTTGCCCCCCATTTAAGAAATGAGCTCTTCTGGAAAAAACCATGAAATTTAATGGAAAATTGTATTTTCTGCAGGATTTTAGAACTGTATTCTGAATTTCTCATTCCTGTAGAGTACTCAGTGGTTCAAATACACAAACCTATAAGAAGCACAGAGCCATCATTTACATCTGTACCAATTGAGAAACGTCTCTGAAGCCCTTGGAAGCCTCCTAGAAGGATCTACTGTTTCCACTGCTCAGATCCTATTATTGTCATTTCATTGGAATGAAAAATCATTGAGGAAAAGCTTCATATCTGGCCAAATAAATATTCAAAGGGGAACCATCATATATACATGTTTATATACATGTATATACATATATACATGTATATACATATCTTCAGAATATTTTTACACCTTAGCATGTTCATTAAGGCCAACAGATCCATCTTGATCTGCAATGGAGAAATGAAGTAATGAGTAAAAATTCTCCTACACTTCTTTCTAAGCAGCAAGTACTATTTGTGCATTTCTAAGTGGTTGCTGGTCACTTGATGGTTAAAAGAATAAGTTTGTGAGTAGATAATTAAAAGAGCAAGTTGCGAGCAGAAAATAAAGTTATGAAACAAGAGGCATCTACAGATGGTTAGAAATAATGAAACCCAAATTTTGAGTAATTCTACAGCTGGGAAATAAGAAAAATGTGTGGATTGGCATCAACATCTGCTTGCAGAAAATGTTTTTGGTTGTTTTCAGGTACTGGCTGTGGCCAATCCACTTTCTCACTGCCCTTTTAAGTTCATTTGGTGCAGTAGCTTCCAGGTTAAAGTGAGAGGGACAGCCTCACCCTCTGCTCTTCTAGGGAAGCTGCCGTCCAGGCTCCAAAGTTTGTTCCAGGCTGAGTGAGGACAGGAAGGCAGCTGCCTCCAGGATAAACCAGAAATCAGCAGCTGGGGAATGAGGGGACCTTGCAGGACCCATTTGCTCCGTGGCTCTGTGAAGTGTTTGCTCCCTGAACAAACAATGTTTTCACACAGGGTGTTTACAGCTGATACTGGAGCTGTCAGAAAAGAGAGGTCTCACTCCAGCCCTGGGAGCAGGCGGGCTTTTATTGAGGGTCTGAACTGAGGCAGTGTGGGGAATGTTCCTGCGCATCATCTTTAATTACTCTGGTATTTAAGGTGTGTTTATAACCCCAGTTTTTCACTCACCTCCGATGAGTGAATTCAGGTTTTTTTGGGCCATCCTCTTGGTGTGTCTCAGCAGACAGCACAGTTATGAGGCTGCTTTTGGTTCTGGAGCAGTTTTACCTGTGAAATGTTTTGCAAATTGCGCAGGATTTTTTTATCTCTTGTTAAGTGAACCCTGGTTTGGAAAAAAATAATTAAATTTGAAGTGCCAAAGATTTACAATAGACACACCGCAAGAGTGCCAGAGCTGAGTGAAGAGGGCAACATGCTATCCTGCAAGGAATTGGGCTTCATGATCTGACTCTGCAGAAATGACATTTAAAAGCCCCTGGTGATGTCTGTTTTAAGTTGCAGTGCAACTGGCAGTGATGTTACCAGCTGACATCAATCACAGACCCACTCTTTTAACAAGGAGAGACCTCACAGATTCATTAGAATTCTCTAAAAGGCATAGAACAACAATATTGGTTGCTGATGTTTTCTGCTCCTCAAGAGGTACATTCAGCTATATTTGAAATTCTTCCAGTCAAGAAGCATATTAGATCTCTTCCTTTTGCTGTTCAGCAAATGGTAATTATTTACCATGAGAGACATTTAAGAAAATATAAGACATGAGAAATTGCTGATGAGCATCCCCTCTCTGCAAAGTCTGTGAACTTAATGCCTACATTTGCATTTCCAGTGTCCAGCATTTCCAGTTAGCTGCTTTTGTGGAGGTTTTCTGCCCTATGACAAGAGTTCATGTTGCACTTACAGCTCTATCAGACCTCAGTCTGAGCCAGGGTACAGCACTCTAGTATTGTTTCAAGTCTCTAAAATAACTACTCCTGATTGCCTCTATTCAAACCCAGTTCCCTAAAAATGAATATACCTGTCCAAAGAGTCACAACACTTTTTACCTTGTCCAGCTGCTAACCAAATAACACAGCTCTACTTATCCTCTGAGTTAAGAAATTTAATTCAAAAGGATTCAGACCCATCCCAGCTCTCCTCCTTCATTTTAACAATATTCTCCTCACTCAGTGGCTTTCAAAAGCATAAGCTCATTATGTGCTGTCCAACATTCACCAGAAGATTATTGTGTATTAATTTTCAAACCTAGTATTGCATTTCTTACTTATGATAAAGTTTCTCAGAACAGAGAGACACCAATTACTTTGGAGTGGCAATTTGTAAAGGAGATTAGTCTGGCAAAGTGGATCTGAAGAGTTTGTTTCTAATTATTTCCATAAATGAGCTTTACAGGAAGTTCTAATAGGAAGTTCCAATAATCAAGAAACTTATGCCAAAATAAGCTGTAATATTCTCCACCATCAGACACTACATTTATTCCATTAAGATCTATAGACTTTGTGAATATCAAAAGAGTCCTAAAGTAAAAATGAACCATAATTTAATATACAATTAATAAAGTACACACATCATGTGCTTGCCTTCAGATCCTGTTTAATTGTGCCTTATACCTAAAGGAGTTTTATTACATTAGGTGGACTGTGTTATGGTTCTGTGATTAATTCCAAGCATTATTTCACAGCTCAGTGCTTTGAGCACAATAAGGAGGAGCTAAAGGTTTTGGCTATTATATTTCATATGCATAAAAGTCAACCTGGAAATGAGTACAGCTTTTAATAACATCTTGTTACTTTTAGTTTGTTCATGACAGAACAAACACTCTGGGATACATCATCATTCCTCAGTACCAGCTTTTCAAACCTCAGAGTATCAAAGTGACAGCAAAGAAAACTTCACATGTCACACAGGCTCAGCCAAGGCCCTCACCATACATACACTCTACTTTCAAAACATGCAGGCACCCACTACCTCTATTTCCAACTGAATTATGCAAAGCTCTAACACAGCAACCCAAAAATGGACATTAGAACTCCACAGAACTCATCACATGCCCACCACATGGGGTTTTGTGTTCCTACCACATTCAGGTATATTTATACCAAACAGAATTATCTCTGGGAGCGGCAACTCTGCCAAGACTGGCATTTTCAAAGCAAGGCTCATGTTGAAATCCCAGCTGCAATGTGGCACCAAGCAGCTGGTGATAGGCAGCTCTGTGGTGGCAGCCCTGCTGATTCCTGCCTGGCATTTCTCAGAGATAAGGATCTGAGAGGAGTGATCTCATTGATGAGAGCACATTAAATATTTTCTAACCAAACTAAGTTTTTTTGCTAGTCAGGACTGTAGTGGTATTCTTGGATCAATGTCACCAGGGGAGAAAGTATTGCCACAGTTCATTCTTTTAGGTTAATTGAGAAAAATTAATAATTACATTTATTATTCACTCGCAAGGCATGATAATTTTGTCTTCAGTGATGCAGCTGAGATTGCTTCATCACAGCAAGCAGAAAGAACAAAAGAGAAAATGAACAAACTGCTGAGACTCATTAGTATCTCCTATTCCCATCCCATGCATGCACATATGCCCACTGACAGGCAGGAACAAGAAAACCACCCAACTGCATCTTTTTCCTCCTTAAATTGTAATCTGCATGGCCCACTCCATCAGCTTATCCAAGAAACCTAGGGCACATAAAAGGAGAAATAATAAAGCATCTATTTTATTTTTCCCTTCTCATTCTACAGGAGAAATAACCCCATTTACTGTGTGTCTATTTGTGTACTCAACTGAGCCAGTAAAGTAGGTTACAAGTGGGATGGAATTATTGATGTAACTCTAAGTGTGGCCATCAATTCTGGAAGCAATTGATATTTTCTTTATTTTATATCCTTTTTACTTTACACGACTTCTGGGGAAAAAAATTGTATTTCCCACAGTAAAATGTATCTTCTCTTTTTTTCGGAATGCAGCTGTTTGGAAGCTCTTTGGGACGCAGGTGTTTGGAAGGAGAGGAGATCTCAAAGGTAGCAGGAGCCAGTCTTTTTAAATATGAGGGGCTGAGACTTTGCACTGATCTGTCTGTTCAACAGAGACTCAGCAAAGGGAGCAGAGAAGGGGGATGATGCCCACAGTCACATATTGATGCTGTGTGGGCTGGCACTCCACTTGTGGAGTGGAGACTACATTGTCCAGCTTCATTCCTGTATGTAATGCTCTGCAATAATCAATATTATGAGTCATGGATGTTCAGACCAAATAGGCCAGCTGTACTGTCCAGTATTTTTGGTGGCAGCCTATCCACTGCTTGGAGATGAAGCTCAAAAATGAGCTGCTAGAAAGCACTTCCCACAAGGGCACAAAGCAGCCCTGCCCAGCCCTCTCAGCAGCCCTGGGAGGATGAATAACCAAACACAACCAAACACAAATCTGAAAAATCCTAGCTTTTTCTTCCATCTCCCACCTAGACTGAATAGCAATCATTATCATCTAAACTTACCTAAACTTACTCTCCTCAACTTCTTCCTATACACTATAAAAACTGCAAACATTTTCCTCACCCTAAACACAAAGTCCTAAAGCTATTTACCCTAATGACTGAAAGAAGACCTCGTGGTGCTGTTGCAGAAAGCATCAATTGTGCATTCATCAGTCCTGCAGCTCTGCCAAGGCTCCCTCTGGGTGCCAGGGCTGCAGTGCAGGGGTGCTCACAACCATTACTCACAAACAATGAGTTAAGGCTTAACCAAGAGAGCTTTGTTGAATTCTCCTTTCGATATAAGTTCAACCACGGTTGAATTTGCTCACAAACAAAGCTGAAGGGCTAATAAAGACACTGGGGAGAAGAAGAACATTGTAGTGACCTATAATATCAAGACACATGGAAATGTGCAATTATTCCATGCTTTGGAGTGAATTAGCAGAGATAATTAGTGTAAAGGGTACACAGAAGTCTGGTGATATTGTTCTGATATTCCACACAAGTGTGCTGTAACTGTATTGTCATTGCCAGGAAGTGCTTTGTGAGATTTTAGGACAAAAAAGCACAGTAAAAAAGAAAAACAAAAAACTACAGAAAAGGAGAAATAATTTCAGTAAGGCTTTTCACCTTCTGCTGTTTGTGGATTGACACCTGATTTGTGAGGGGAAATAGCCCAAATTTGAACTTCTGCTTTATTTTAATGCCATGTGGCCACCATCACCCCAATTCTAGGTGCAATATGTAATCCAAGCATCTCTTAAAAAACTGAAAGGAGTAAAACAGAACCTTGTCCAGTGCTTCCTGAAGATGGGCAAGAACTTTACAAGAAGTTGAGAAACTGAAAAATGTTGATTTTCTACAGTTCAGATAAAAGTTTGAGGGTTTTTATCATGGAGTTCTTTTGCAATAAATTCAACTTTACACTGCTGAAAGGATGTTAAATCTTGGTTTTCAGCAGGAATTCAAGAACTACCTACTGACTGCTTGTTTTATTTATTTAACCTTCACAGGAAAGTGTGTAGGGCTGAAGCTCCTGCAGCTGTGACTACAAAGGTGCATCATTCATGAGTTTTTTCTATCTGACACCAGTACAAAGGACATGGAGCATCATAGATGTTAGACAGTGAGAAGAGACTGAGCTGATTTTAAAATTATTTCTCTCCATTTCATTGTGAAGACAGAGAAATAATTTCCTTCCCCTTTCACATACTGAAAATATATTTTCATAGGAGTTTTCAGCAGCTAATCCACATTTTATTACTCTCTTCCCTAAATCTGAGGAAACATGTATCTTATTTTAGTGAAAATTCACTGTAGATTATGGTTGCTTGAAAGTTATGTGATGAAACCCAACACCAGACACAGTGCTGGAGATTTTCCACTTCATTTCAAATGAAAGATGTGCCAGGCTCACAAATGTCCCTATAAAGACAGCCAAGCAATTGCAGGACACTACAGCATCTGAGCATTTTGGTCACAAATAATGAAAACCCCAAGCCAATCAAACTTTTGTTCACATGAAAACCCAAACAGCATTTGGAAAAAAGCTCTGTCACACTTCTGATTTGTCTACCAGCTTTCTCAGAGCATCTTCTCAGGGCACAAAGAACAACAAAAGTAATGTGGCTCCTCTCTCCTACACCAAAATGAGTTGGAGAAAACCTGCACACAGCTTTTTAAGAGAGCATTACATGGTTATTCAGTGTACCTGCATGTTTGATCACATTAATTCAGATTAATAAGCAATATGTAAATTCTTTGGAGCTGTTGTTCTCCTCTGGAGGTCACACCTTATGTGCAGACAACAACACACTCCAGGAGATTCTCACTGCAGATTTTGCTTAGGACAGGCCCCACTATGACAATTCCTCTGCAGATCAATGCAGTCTAATTGATTTACTCCAGAAAATAATCTACCAGGCCTGACTCTGTGACACCGACTACACTGCCTGCTTGTGTATGAAATACTGCTTGAAAAGGTGCAGAGATGACTCAGTGAGTGCCCCCGTAGGATGTCACCAGCAGTGTTTACTGGCACAGACGTGCTGCAGATACTCTGCTGGCATTCATCTACAGCACAAGGAGGGAGAATCCATTCACCAGGCAGTAATTTCTTTCTATAAAAGACAGTCTAATTCTGTACCCTCTCCTTAACCAGGTCAGAACAGATCAGTGAACTGATAAACATGGCCAGGATATCCAGATGTGCCTTTCTTTGCCAGAGCAAAGCCTACCTGCTCTGAAACCTTAGATATGCCCTTTCTTGAGTGAATACAAGCTCAACAGATGTCAGGAAGTCACTGTCCATGAGTTGTAACTCTTGGTAGTATGTAAATGTGCCTATTTTAAAGCTGGATTGATACATCCCTTGCTATAACAAAAACATGTGTTATAATGAATTAATATGGTAGTCATGTAAAGGGACATTTTAAAAAAGTCTGTGGTACAGAAGAGTTCCTTTGTCACTACCTAGATATTCCATCAAATCGAGCTTTGTGTATTTAATCTGAATTGGTGCATGTTGTTCATAATTACAGCCACATAACACCTGGTATTTAATTCCTTTACTGGGTGGATGAAGAACTGCCACAGCCAGTGATGCACTGAGGATCTGTGGCCACCCAGCCAAAGCAACATTCTACTCATTTAAACACGTGGCAGTGGGCACTTGGGTATCCAAACCCTCTGGTCTAACCAATCTGAAGCTGCAAAAGCTGAATCCCTGAATGCAGATAAGACAATTCCCCATTAGGTAACTTCTAAGCTATCACTTGTCCTTCATGTTAGAAAAACTGCAAATTATTGCAGGCCAAAATAAATTCAAGCACTGCAAAATACTGAGAGGGTAATACAAGCTGTGAGGAGAAATATGACAAGTAGTAATTGTTCTTCAGTGTGGAATCCCTTATTTCTGAGAATATGCTCAAAATTCTGCTAAGATTCAAGAACAAGAATCTTGAATCCTATTTTTTGTTTGCACTGGCAGGAAACACAGGCACTTAAAGTGAGGCCCTTGACCTCAGCCAAGGTAAAACCACTGCCAAATGACTGCCAAACCAAGAAACAACACACCAAAACCAGAAATTGTGGTTTTCACTTTAGTCTGCTGTCCTTTGTGAGCTTGATATTACTTAGGGTTTCATTTCACATCCTTTTGAGGGTTCTCTTGGTAAAAAGCCAAACAAGTTTCTCTAAAGCACGCAAGGATGCAGGCTCTGCTCCATGTGCAGAGCTTCTCACTGGGATGGGCAGGGCAGAAGGGTCAGACTCAGTGCCCCCATCCCACCCTGTCCCTTCATCCCAGGGGAACTCATGTCCCCTGACACACTGCACCCATCTGTGCCCTCTCTGTCTCTTTCCTTCCAATTCTCTTCGGAAGTTTTGTCATTTCCTGGTAACTCACTGTGCTGTTTGTGCTCTTTTTACTATTTTGTTTATATTTAAACTTCCTGTTCTTTATAATTCCCTGGATATATTTACATTCACACCGAAGTGTAGTCCCTCCTTCCTCCCCTGGTGCAGAGCAGCACCCTGGGAAGATCTGGAGGGCTTCCTGACAAAGGGGGAGCAGCTCATTCCCCTTCTATTTTAAACTCAAGGTTTGTTAGCTATCTCCAAGATAACATCAGATGCTGACTTACATGGATCAAGGAGAAAAATCCAGTTCTCCTTCATTAAAAGGAGAACTACTCTGCCTGCAGACAATACACAGTAAACATAAATTTGAGAGCTAATGAATGGTATCTCAAGGACTCAAGCTTTAGCAGGGAGCATTACCAGAGTTCTGTTATGAAAGTCATTTCTGTCCTTGCTGAATCCTGGATAAACAGAGGTTTTAAACCCTGGAACAGTGTCAAGGGTTTTATAAAGCTGCCACTATTTGTTTACTCCTGAAGCAGAGTTTGAAGAAGTCTAATAGAGTGTATGTCTGTAAGTTACTCTGCAGAGTGGGGAACCAGAAAACAAGATACTATTTTGTGGATTTAAGAAGGAACCAAGAAAACTATTAATAAAATATAAAACAATGTAATTAATATGCCTTGTTATTTTCTGGTCATAAACCAGCAGTATCTTCAACTTCACATCCTCCTCTGCACAGATCCACTTGTGGCCTTAGTTCTGCTTGCTGGAGCTCCTGAGCACAGCTTCGTGCACAGCACAGAAAGAGTAACCAGTGCCAACAATCTGTCTGCCAGAATGCATTCTGATTTTTAAACATGGTTTGTCTCATTTAATTCCAAGTTGCGGCCACAAAAAGTAACTGAAAACTGTTAATCAGAGTGTAAAGAAAGCAGAGATTAATGTCAGGCAAGAACAGAAAACCCTAGTGATGCCAGTGGGATTTTCTATCCCTGGTCTGTCTTTGCACAGTATATAACTGACTATGTAAAATGTCTTAAACACAGAGCTTTGGCAAATAAAAGACTTTCCACTTATAATTTTCCCACTCTCCCTTCTCCTTGTAGTTAATTATCCTATAAAAGGAAGATTTATTGAGGCATGTTCCAATAAATGCTGTGCATTAGCTATAGCTATATATATCTTTAACTTTCCAATTGAAGCTCTGTACTTCACACAAATCTTTCGCAGGACCCCAACTCCACAGTTTTTACACCAATTGTTCTCTCACAGTCCATGAGGCATTTACCAAGGTTAAAACTTATAGGTGAACCCACAAACTACCAAACTCTCCAGAATCTTCAGTCTGACAATAATTTGGTGTGCAACACTGTTGTCTTGGCAGGATCTAAGTGAAGGATGCTGTGCTGCACAGAGTGAACCATAGTCTTTGCTTTAGCCAACAATTGAATTTTAAACACCCTCCAAAGCCAAGCTAGAATGTACCTAGTACCCATTATATACTGGCAGAAATTAATAAAAAATATTATGGAAATGGTCCTAATGCACCAGGAAGGCAGCATCCACCCCTGGGGTGCCAGGCTTTGGGCTCCATTGCCATGGAGACTTTTATGGGCCCCAGCCTGAAATGCCCTCTTGGAAATTGGAGCAGAATTCACCCAACAGTTTCCCCTGCCCCCATGAATCCCTGTAGGGTCTTGTGGCTGAACTCTTGGTTCAGGGAGCAACAGGAGCTGAACAAGGCATTTCCCTACCTAAGACATGAAACACTGCTGGGCTTTTCTTGAGGGTCAGGTTTTCAGCCCAGGAGCCAGCAGAGCAAACATAAATCATCCTAGGCTGGTGGCAGAAAGGTGACACTGAGTGCTGAGAGCCAGCTAAAAGGTACAGCTCCAGCTCAGCCTTTGGTTTATCCTGGCCCAGCAGAAGCACTGCACAGCACAGCAAACTGCTCTTTATCTTGACTTTTGCCACAGGTGGGCAGGTTCAGAGAACTTAGGGGAAATAAACCCCAAACAAGCCCTGAGAGATTTTCCTCAGCAATATAAAATTCTATTTAAGATTTCCAACAAAGTCATCAAAATTATGGGTTGAGATGAAGTCCTTGTCACCAAGCATGACAGACTATTAAAACATTACACAATGAAGCATAAACAACAATGTGCTTCATTTATCCATTTACTTTACAGTCAGCTGAAGGAGTATTTAGGTCATTACATTTAAAATGCCCTTGCATTAACTCATCTCTCAAACAACACAATTCCCAGATATTAGCAGATCTGCTGGGTTTCCTAATACCTTTCTGGAAAAATGTGGAAGTTCTGATTAGGATGACAAAATATTTCACAGAAATACACACAGCTCCATGTGTTGGTGACTGATGGTGGGGACAGTGATACTGGGCAAAGAGTTTTTGTTGATGTCAGAAATGTAACTTCAGGATGTCAAATTTTAAAAACAGCCCCACAGATCTGCAGCCAAGTCCTTGGGAAAAAAAGACCATAAAGTATTGAAGAGCATGAGAGATAAAAGAGAGCAAAAGCCAAGTGTGAAAGCGAGGTGTCTGAAGCAGGAGCTGGAAGTGCAGGGCAGTCCCTGCTGCTACATCCAGAAACCCAGCAGGGTCTGGGTACAGCTGCTGGGATTGGGAACACTGGGGAAGTTACTCTGCAAAGGTAGAAAGAGAAAAAAAAGAAACCCCAAAGTTCTTGAGAACACATTTTATAAAGCAGCAGCAAATCCAGGATTTAGATGCATGTCAGGGCTGGAGCAGAAAATAATTCAGAGGAGATTTCCCTGTCTGCATTACACTTGTCTGCTTTTGAGCATTGTTCCAGCAAACATGCCAGCAAAGGGCTTTTTCTCCTAGTTAAAAAATATTTTAAATTAGGGGATTCCTTTACCCAGATCATGTCTCCCTACCTGACCTATTTCGTTTGGACTTCCAAGCTTCTGTAGAACAGACTTGTACCTCACACTACTTCAGTTTACTGCATGCAAAATTGAAAACCTGCTACTGGCAGAAGGAACTAGAAAATTAATAATATTGGCACCAAATTCCATGAATACATGTACATATATTATGTGAAGCAAAATTTCAGTTTTGATAAAAAAAAAGGTAACATACTTAAGGGCAGGTAAAGCTGAGCACACACAGGACACGGAGCACCACTGTTCCTGAAGGCACCAGCTGTGTCACAGAGTCCCATCCAGCAGGAATCCAGCACAATCCTTAAGACAATTTGCCAGCTACCAAAACACATTTAAAATCCTGCCTCCAGCCTCCAGTAGCACTTACAGAGAATATCCACATTTTAGCAGATGCATTCACTGAGTGTCTTTTTTCCTTCTGTTTTTTTCTTTAATTCCTTCTATCAGTGTTTTCTGTGCCTTATTAAACTCTGGAATTGACTAGTAAATATTTTGCCAAACAGATGTTTGTTTGTTTAAAATTATTGGGGAACCAGATTGATTTCTGTGCCTGTGGCTGTATGCTCTAAATAACTCCTCTGCTTTTTAAATAGCTAGGAATTAAAAAAAAAGTTCAGTAAGGAGTTGATGGGGCTGGAGATGCCTGCAGTACTCACCTGACCATCAGCACGTTCAAATGCCACAGGGAGAAAAACAAACCCTTTGAGCCAACTGGACCTTAGAGCAGAACATCTGAAGGCTTTAGCTGGCCTGTCATCCTGTGTGCAATCCAGGCTTTTCTCTTCCCACATGTCTGGCAGTCTACAGAGGAACCATATGGAATCCCAGCAAACTGCACATGGGAAGGACATGAGCATCCAGGGTGAGCCCAGGGAAGGGTCAGGCAGGCTCTGCCTGTTGTTTGTGACAGCAGTTGTGCCTGTAAGGTGCTGCTTCATTGTCTCCCATGAGCTAGACCATAATTCACAAAGTCATCCTCTGCTTTCATACAGAACATGAGTCCATAAGAGTCCACAGTACAAGCTAAGATTTATTTACAAATAATAAATAAATAAATGAAATTTTCCATAATTTTTATTTTTAGAAATATTTTTTTACTATACACTGCTGAAAGACCGTATTTCTGTCTTTGATTCTAAAAACACATAACTATTTCCAGAGTTTATTCTCCTATTAATATCCTTTGAAGACATTGAACATATTCACATAATATGTCTTTAAAAATATCATTTTATATCATATCTTGGAGCCTGAGGAGTGGATTACATAGAGAAATGAACACAGCAGATAAAGAAGTTTGAGAAGGATTCAAGTCACATTTCAAATCTAAAATCTCTAAATTGGATTTTAAAGCCCCAGTCTCAGGGAGGAGCTGCCAAGCAATTTCAATTCTGTCCTAGGCAGGGCAAAGGATCAGAACACAATCCAAAGAAAATATAAGTTGCAAGATTCTTTCTTCAAAATTCAGCCTGAATTGAAAGTATATCCTACCCAGAGATATTATCATTAGGGAGAACTGCACAGTGCTGGAATATCAAGCACAGCAATGGGATCACTGTTGTATTACTGCCAAAGAATCAGGGACATCCCTGTTTGTTGATGGGAAGGTGACAGGTTCTGAATGAGGATCACACACTGCCTTATGGATAATTCTGTGTTTCTTTCCATGGCAAATATCCTTTCCTGCTAAAGGGAACTTCACCAGAAACACAAAATGTAACTAAACAACTGTTTTCTGTAGCATTTGCAGGGAGAGCCTGATGAACCTCCTCATCCTTTCCCAAGTGTGATTACATTATACTGCCTGATTATGTTGAGTGGTTATTAATCACTTTTAAAGCCAATTTGTGAACTTGGCTTAGAAGTCTGTTCTTACATCTTTGCTGTTCTATTTGGGTTTTATTTAAATTGATAAAAAAAATACCACAAAAACCATGACCAGAACAGATGTTGTATTCTTTTTCAAACTAGCATGAAAACTCAGCTACCTTCCTTCATAGAGGAGACTTAACATGCCACTTTTTTCCAGCCATTTAATCACATGGCAAAATTTCTTACCCTTAAGCTTCTGTTTCCATAGTTAAACAAAACCAGACACCAAAAGAAGCAACTTCTAATTTTGAAAATCCCCATTCTCCTGCCAAACATTTGGTTTAGCTCAATCACACAGAGTAGCTGCAGGGGTTTCACCGCATAAATAGGAGTATGACATTAAGTGACAATGTACTGAAAAATAATGTAAGTCTAATCACTCAAAGTTAAGCTTCCTCCACAACACAACACTTTCATACAAGTTTCTGAGATGGAAATTAAAAGTATTTCTGAATTTGTTCAAACTGTTCCCCTCCATAAGCAAATATTTCCTCCAACTACAGTGAAACAAACAGGAGAATTCAATCAACTTCATTATATTTATTTTATTCTGTAACCCCTGGGCCAGATTCAATAAAAGCTCTATCTGATTTTAGTCTGTGTGACAGAACATTAAAAAGACATGCTATTTATTTAATTTAGCACTCACTACTTTTTTGAGCAGAGAAAGATAACTTCCTGCTGACTCTTGCTTACTATGACTTATGCATGGGAATTGTGCTTTAAATAGCTGAAGTCCTTAAGATGTCAAAATCTGGAACTTGGGTTGGAATGCACACAGATCTTATTAATTAACAAGGCCTGGGAAAACAAATGGGAGAGAGAAAATATATTTGGGCTCTGGATTCAGCATGAGAACGAAGTCTGCATTCAGATTCAAAGCCAAATCAGAGCTAATGTTCAAATATGCATGGAATGAGGTTCCTAGCAGTGCTTATTGTGAGATTCTTGCTCTGACACAAATCTCCTGATATTTCCTTCATTTCTAGAAAACTCAGAGCAAATTCTTGATTCCTTTGTTGCTTTAATCACCTTTATTTAGAAACAGGGATTTGGACCCCGCTCCTGCAAGTTGAACCATTTATCTAAAATGATCAGGCTCTGTTTGGGAGGAATTCTCTCTCACAGAATTGTTTGTAGACCTGTTACATTCCACCATGTGCTACATGCAATAATCTCAATTCCTTGCATTGGATTGGATTCCTAGCTCCATTTTTCCTTTCTGAAAAACTGTATTCAGTTTGGATGCCTCTCCATGTGCAGAATTCCCTTCTGGATTAACGAGGCTGATGTCACCGCTGTGCAATTCTGGGTTAAGCCGCAGTAACTCCCCTGATCTCAATAAAGCTGCAGCAGCAGAAAACCCCAGTAATGCAAAAGTGAGTCACACCCAGGCAGCTCTGCATATGGAAGGGCTCTGGATGTGCCCAAAGAGTAATCAATGAAAGCTTTTCATTTCTTACCAAATGCTGGCTGCACTGCAGAACAGGAGTTCAGCACGCTAAGGTACGCTTGGAAAACTCATGCAAGGCAAAAATCAGAGAACTGATTTCAATGTTAGTGATCCATACACATTGGGACCCGAAGGTATTTGAGATACCAAAGGTTATCATGTTGTAAGGAGGCAAAATTGATTAAATATTCCTGATTAGACGAAGCCACAGCATATTAATCCTTAATCAAACAGTGTCACATATGGCTTTCTTCTCTATTTGGTACCTTGGCTATAGCACCATGGGCCAGGATCCAAGTTTTTTATAGAGAAGGTTTCTTGTGATTTCTGTCTAAGAACAAAGCTAGGGTTCAGCGTGGCTCCCAGTGTCATGTCCATTGCACATCATCTTGCATATAAATGTTAGGCTTTCCTCTTTCCACAACTCCCTTTCCCTGCAACACTTCATACAGAGGGACTGCTAGCAAGAAAGGGTGCAGGGACTTTCCCAGCTTTAGAAGCAAAGCCATAAAACTTAATGTGCCCAGCATAGTTCTATTTAAAGCACTGGTAAATGAGCCAACAAACTACTGTCCATGAGCATTACATCACGTGTTGCCACATTTCTCTGAGGCTATATAAAGCTGTAATATGTTCACTAATGAATTGTATGGTATGTTCAGGCCATATGGCTCCCCGGAACTGTACAGAACAATGCTGCAGTTATGGGGGTACAGAACAATCACTTTCTGACATGTACATCATCATGAGTTTATGAAATGTCTCCCAGGGAGACCACATGCTAAAATAAACAGTCAATATTTTATTGTTCGCTCTCTCCTGTGCTTGTTACAATTTGGTTTATGTTTTATTTGTTTATAAAACCATTTGTGCTAATAACCCAACCATATTTTTTATTTTCCTCCGCGCCCTAATTTCACTGCTGCTAGGGCAATACAGAGGAGATGATGGGCTCCAGTATTTTTGTTTCAGAACTTCCAGCTGCTGACTAATTTACCTTGTTGGAAAAGCAAACATGGCTGTTTCTCATATCTACACTACATTTTCTTATTTCCAAATATGAAGTTACAGGAATCTAAGGCAGTTAATATGTCAGGCTTTATTTACATAGCTCTTCAGTTATCATAAGGAGCAGCATCTCTGCTCAACCTTTTGGATTATAGGAGGATTTTTTGAAAGACAAAATGCTATGGAATGAGTTAAAGTATGTATATAAATTTAAACAAACACAAATAAAAAGCAGAACACTTGGGCTATCTCTGTGCATTATGGTAAATGAAGCCATAATCTCCTAATACCCCTGGCAATGAGGTCTCTCCATTAGCTAATAGCTGGTTTAAAACAGTCTTATAATAATTCTACCAACGAAATAAACATTTTAAAATACACACATGGATAACCATTCTGATTTACAAAGCAGAAAATGTACAGCATTATGTTCCACTGTCTCTTTTTCAGTCATTAAATTTTCAATAGTGTAAGCCTGCATGCAACGGTGTGACCCACAATAAAAATACCCCCTTGCAGTTAAAGCAGCTTTGAGGTCCCCACCCTGCTCCCTCACAAGGTGGGAGCTTCCTGGGAAAGAAAACCTACCTTAAACAACTGGAGGAATGATAAACCATGCAGGGCATTGGACTGGGCTGGATCTTTTGGGTTCCTGCAGCCATCCATTGTGGGTATGAAAATCCTGGCTGTGCTCAATCAGAAAAGCAGAAGCGTGTTCTCCTCTTCAGCACAAGCAATGCTGCCTTTCTGCTTCTTGTCAATATTTAACTAGTTTGTCAAGTTGGATTATATCTCCTGTCCTAAATCCTACTCCTTTAATTCAAACTAAGTGGGTGTGCTTCCAAGGCAGCTTCTTAGTCACGTATTGATATCTTATCAAAGTCATTTGTTTGGCCTGGAAGGTTTCTTCCTGGATGCATTTTCATGTATAGGTGATGCAGTTGCCAAACCAATGCACCAGAGAAACCAGAGGAACCACCATGGTGAGCAAACAGCCATGATTTCTGTGTTCCGCAGCAACACCCACAGAAAGCAAGGACTTTTTTGGGTTTTCAGCATTTCTTGATTGCTCTTGGCCGCAGAATGAGAACATCACTCCCAATAATGAGAGGAATTCCAATATATACACACTTTTCAACAAGCTAGCATAGAATAATCTGTTTTTTCAGACATTTTTTAAAGCAGAGGCTGAAGGAAGTGCTTCCTTAGGGCTGATCTCACCCTCAGATGTGGCTGCAGCTGCCTTTTCCCTGCAGCTACTCCAGCATGGCCAGAGCTGGTTTTGCTGTCTGCAAACAAACCAGTTCAGTTGGACTTGCTGGAGCTGCAGCCACCCACTACTGTGAATAACCTCATATGAATTCATGGTTTGCACCACTTATGCACATTTATTTGCACGTTAAGAGTGTCTCTTAGGCACAGGCAATCTGCCAGCACTGTTCTCAATGGAACACAATTTTGCTTTCCAAATTAAGAGGTACTAATAATACCAAGCAGCAAAAACAATGATGCAAAACCTGTATAGTGCTTCAAGCTACAGTAGTTAACATTAAAGAGTCAATTATTACCAGTTCACTGCAACATTTTGTCTCAGAACGTAGTTTTTGGGGGTTTTTTTAAGAATGTTACAATGTCTTAGTTTGGTGTTTTCTTGTTTGGGAGGTTTTTGGGGAGTGGGTTGGGGCAGGGAATGCTGACTTTTAAAAATAAACTTTGCTCTTTCCAAAAGGAGACAGGATGGAAGAAGGCTACAGTTTTCAAAATAATAGATACAAATATTCCTCACAGATCTCTTTTTCCCTGTCTTCCCTCTAAGCTTTTTCACAAAAAAATAAAGAAAAAGAAAAAAAGAGATAAAATTATATTTGGAGGCAAAGAAACCAGTTCAAGCAAATGATGGGGAGATTCACACCACTCTACTACAAGGAGCAGTAGAGGTACAAGAGATGGAAACTACCCAGTTTTATTCCCCAGGTGAATTTTTGGAATTTTGTGGCAGCTGGGTAACTTTTCCCATGTCTTTGATAATACAGATTGTTTACATCCCTGTAACATTGTTTAAAGTAACCTAGCCATTATTAATGACTAATTCAGATCTGAAAATATCTCTGTACACAAGGATGTACACAGTGAGTTCCCATAATAAGTTATCAGACCAAGATCACTGTATCACTCTGCCTGGCACAGCGGCTGATGAAGAATTGGGAAGGTTTCCTGCCATTCTCTGGCCTGCAGGCTGGGCCAGGCTTCACCAGCACACAAGCACAGGAGGCACTCAGTGCTGCTGAGTTCCATTCCCTTATCTCTGTCTCTAAGAGAACAAGCTCTCTGTTTCAGGTCAGTGTCCAGGGGCTTGTCCAGCATGACACGATTTCAGATCACCAAAAGAAGCAGAAGCACCCATCTGCCTCTCAGCCTGATGGGCACAAACCCTCAGGGGACAGTTATCAGCCAGGGAAATCATATGTGTGATGGTTATTCCAGATAGAAAATGGTTCTTAACCTACATATACAATCTCTTGAGCAACTGAACTCCCCACCCCCTTCCCCAGTGCTCTCTGGAACCCTCAGCCTGCCCTGGAATAGATGCTGAGCCTCAAACAGTCAGAAGCGATTTTGCACTCTGAAATCCAAACCACGCACAATTGGCCTCTGAAACTAGTGGAACAAATGCTACTCTCTTGCAGCAAGATATTTTGGTCTTTGATAAATATTAACTGACGTGCAATAGTCACAGCCAAAGCAGCTGACCCATATTTCATAACTAGTGGAAGTTTTCCCTGACGCTATCATTAGAAGCATTCAGCTGCTGGGGGCTGTGAGCTGGATCCCGCTGCAAAACTCCTGCTCAGACCCAGTACCAGACCACCAAGCACAAGATTACTGCCTTGGCAGGAAGAAATGCATTGGGGATCACTTGAAAGAAGATTTTAATGTGGCTCCTAACATCCTTTTAATCAGTTAAAATGGGAAAAAGTGGAAGCATTCAAATTATGCCTTATTAACTGTTATTCTTCACTGGGGAAACTCTGCAGACTCACCTCTGTCAGCACAATCAGAGGGAGGGAGCAGATACTGGGTAAGGGGAGTTTTGTCACAGGGATATTGTGTGACAGAGCTCATCTGGCTGCAGGGATTACAAGATAACACACAGAGATTGGTCATGAGGTCACCTTCCGTGTGACTGAGTTGCTGCTTTCAAAAAACTATCACTGGATGTAACTTCAGTGAAAAATATTTAATAACTGAAATCTGCAGGTCTCAACAAGATTTCTAGACATCAGAAAGTCTTTAGAAAAGACTACATTCTTGAGCTTAGAATGTGGGGGGTTTTTTTGCTCTCAAGATGAAATCCTTAATGTTTTCAGGGTTGTGTTCAAGTTTGGGTGTTTTCTGCTTTTTTGAAAACAAATAGATTCAAAGTTTGCTAACATAAAGAGGAGTGCGGAAAACCTGAGAATAATCACAATCTGCCTAATATTTTAAGCAATATAAATACCATGAGCCTTGGAAGAAAATGCTACAAACCTGGTACAGGAAAACCTTTGTTTACTTAATGTAATTCTGACTTCTTATCCATTATTTATTTATTTAAGTATTGCACGAATTTCCCCAGCCAAGCTGTTCAGGTTGCCAACATGAATAGCTTTCCACATCTGCTGCCAACTGATGTCTCCCCTGATGGTATTCAGAGCTGAAGAGCAAAAATTTCACATAGAGAAGAATTAGCTCTTTAATAAATGGGTCTGTGGAGCACTTCAGCACAGAATAAAGCAGCTGTTTCAGTGGTCATGTGGCTTCTGGGAATTTTCTCCAAAACTTGCCTGTGCCACAGCTCACCAAGGAGTTACCTGCTGCTTCCATCACAAGTTTCCATTTTTGCATTTTTAAATAGCATTTTAAGTGAAATGGGGACATAAAAAGGTATATTTATGTTCTCAAACTCTACACTGTTTGGGGAATGAGACTAAATTCCAACCTTTAGATCTCAGTGAAAATTTGTCATGCTTTTCTTGAAACCCACTTGAGCACATTCAGGACTTTGCATTTGCAAAGGGGAACATTTCCTGGTGGACACTGCAACAAATGGAACTCACAGATTCATTCTGAATCTTAGACATGTCAGCTGAGGTCTCACTGTCTCACAGGGACCCCTGAGCTAATTCTGTCAAACTCCCATTGCCCCCAGTGGAAATTTGCCCAAAATTAAATTTAAAAACCCCAGAAAACTGTGGGCCATGCTCTATGTTTGGGTGAAAAATGAACTGTCTTGGTAGCTGCCACATTTGTGTGCCAGGAATTGTTGTGTGGGATTGTAAAAGGTGCTTACTTTTGGCCTCTGTTCCCAATGAAATCAGTCAGTGATTAAACTTCCATTGACCTCAGTGGGAACAGATTTAAACTCATATTAAGCATTTTTAGATCCAAGTATGCAAGTTTTACATATCAGACAGCATACTTTTCCAAGCACTGTTATAAACCTTTTTCTCCCATCACATGTATTGGCAATGCATTTTTTGCAGTAGATGTTGGAAGGGACTGAAGGAATGCAATTGTTTTTCAGTGTCACTTAAATAAATTGAGTATAGTGCCACAGGCTGAATGAGAAGGTACGATTTTTTAGAAGCTCATAAGGTTTTCCTTTGCCTTGGAATGTCTTAGAATTGTTCATTAAAATTTGAACAGTGTACAGCACACAGCATCTGACATAACCACCATGCCACCACTGCCATGCTGCCCCATCACACAACAAACCAGACATGACTTTTTCATGAGAAACAATAAAAAATGTTCATCAATTATTAAAGTTTTCTTTGCAGTATGTATGGCTGAAAAAAACACATAAGTGAAAATATCACTCACACTGACTACATGTCACTTACACTAAATATTTTGGTTTTCTTATAGTAGGACCAGCCAATATCTTGTTTAGAGCATTGTCTGACAACAATACTTCACTTTTTTAGGCATGAAAGAGTTCAAAACCCTCACTACTGTGCAACACACAGCTATGGCCTTGGGGTAAAAAATAAATACCTGCTTTTCACAGAATGCATTAAGCAGTTCAGCCTTTCCAGAAATAAATTTTCTCTGTACCTTCTACTTGGATCTTTTCAGAAAGAAACAAAAGGTCTCTGAACCATCAAATATTTTTGAATGTGGCACTGTTAATAAAACTGATAGCACACAATGTGGAGAGGGTAATTAGTGCTGCAGCCCAGCACTGCCTCCCCTGAGTGGGAACACTGTCCCTGTGCAGCTCCCAGTGACCTGAAGGTCATCCCTCTCCACAAGGACATTTGCTGCAAGGTCACTAAGCTTTTTTTAAACTAAAGAGAAAACAAGGAAACTGCTTTCCTCTTCTGCCAACTTCTCTTCAGAGCATCACCATGTCCCTTCCAAACTTTGCTGCCTCCTGCCCCAAACTATAACCTGAGGAGTGGGAACTTCTTTTGATCTTTGACCTTCACTGCCTTCCATAAGAAGGCAACTTAACTTTCTCGAGGCAGAAAAGACCCTCCTTTGACCTTACCTTCAGTTTTTCTTCATTCATGGATGCCAAGGAAGAATGAAGAGGAAATTTGTTGTTCCCTTCTCCCCCGCCTCTCTCCCTCTTTCCCAGGAGCAGTCACAGCAGCTCTTGCAAAACCTTATCTCCTCAGTGCCTCACCCTATACATCCTATAGTTCCCTTATCTCGCCTGAGATAAGAGCCCAGCTAGTGCAGTGGGTATTGGCTCATTCTGGGGTTCTCTAGTAGGTCTGAGGTGAGTGTGTCACCCAAGAGCTACAAACACCATTTCCCGTGCTATCCATAGATTGAAATGCTGGAAAATCTAACATCCAAATATTGGCAAGCCAAGCTTGGCTCAGTGTGAGACTGAAAGGGATCACAGCCCAGGGAAGGATGGCTGCAGGCCATAAATGCAAATAGCTGTGCGATTAACAACATGTTATACCCATAAAATTTAAATCAAACATTGGTCAGCTGAAGGTCATTAAAGAAAGAAAGTCCCTTAGTTCTCCTTTGGGCTGCTCTGAAAGGCTGATACACACCAGCAGGAGGTATGGTGGGCTAAGAGGAATCCACACAGATTTAAAATATTTTGTTTTGAAAAAAGGAAAATGGATTTGCTCAGTATTATGGTGAGCCCGATCGATGCAAGCAAAGCAGCAACAGACTATAAATTACCAGAAACAACAAAAAAACTCTTTGTTGATTGGAGGGACTATTATCAATACATATCACTTACCCAGCAACCAGAGAGAGCACTCACAACACAAACATTATAAAAGGGCCAAACTTTCTAGAGTGCTCTGGATCCTTTGCAAGCTGAGTTCAAGAAATGTGAAACTCCTTACTGTCAAAGGGCTGCCTGCTGACTGTGAACAGTCACCTTTGACAAAAGCTGGAGGGGATGTGGAGGTTGTTTCTGCAAGGCTTCAGCTCCTTGAGGCAGCAGAGGAGGCTCTGCAGTGCCTCAGTGCAGGTACCCTCAGGTGTGCCATGCATCAGGTCACTGGGGGATGAAACTGCTTCTGAATAAACAGATCTGCTAAACTGGACCATTGTCTCCTGCATGAACCAAAACAGCCTTGCTGGCAGTAAAAATACCAATCTTTTCCTCATCTCCACTGCTGGATGAGTAGAAATTTGCTGGATTTAAATAAAACTGAGAAAAAGACATTTAATCCATGACAAAATTGCCTGTGACCAAAGTATCCCTTCTGTATCAATAATTAAGATAAAAGATTATAAACATTACCTGGTAAATTAGTTTAACATTACAAGCTAGCAAAACAAGCTCAGAGAGGCTGAACCTCTTGGTCAGAGCTGAAAATTACCATGATAGCTACAGAAAATGAAATGCTGATGTGCACTTGAATAGCTGGAGGACAAGCTAGTTTCTTTGGAAGGTGTTTGAGTTTGTGACTCCTTCACACTTTATCAGGGAAATAATATTCCTTCATAGCTACCAAACAGTAGGAAAGATCATAAAAGTCCAAAACTGGCCAACTGAGAAGCATCTATTACACCTGGCCCCAGGGAAGGATGGAAAAATGTATGAAAGTCTGAAAAGTGCCTCTATGCAGAAATTACCAAATTCAGTACATTCACATAAATACTCATGTTTATATTTATGAACAGTTTATATTTATGAACATATTGCTATTGCACTATCTTCCTTGGCTTCTTTGTAAAGTTAAAAGGAAAGCAAAATAGTACTGGTTTTGTCTGCAAAGTTTTTCTGATGCTGACTTTATTTATTTGTTTATTGCCAAGAAGAAGCCTAAAGGATGTGTAAAGTATCTGTTGTGACACACAGCACTTCCCTACTAGATCAAATCTAGGTCTCCACAGACAGCAGACAAAAGGGGAAGTGCAGATGAACTCACACTAGAATTAGGGGAAGAAAGGATTTAAGGCTGAAGGATTTGAAGGAAAACATCCATTATTATATACTTCACATTCACCATTAGGCTGCCCTTGGGAGGAAGGGAATCAAGAAGCTGTAAAACAGAGTTTTAAATGGGCTTCTTGGGACTTGAGGAACCACTAGACCTCCATTAGACAGACTCTTGACAGGTCTCCCTGTTAGCATATCCAATATATAAAAATAAAAAGGGCTCCAGCTGGCAGACCATTGTTACTATGGCAGCATAGATCAAGACTACTCAGAACTCTTTGAAGACTTTGAAACCAAACTATTTTCTAAAACCACAGGAAGCTCACGTCACAGATATGGCATCATTCCTAGCTTGGAGCTGGGTAGTGACAGCTGCCTTTTCTCTGCTCTCTGCTGGCTTTCCTGGGGAGGCACGTGAGTATCTGGGACTCTCGGGACTCAGCAAACATAAAACGATCCCTGCACAAAGGGTCTGAGCAACAAGGCACACATGACAAATGTCAAATGTTTTGTAGAACAATTTTCTAATTTTTGGCATGGTAATGTTAAATGTCACTATTCCTCATCCTGTCCATGCAGATATACAGTCGAAAACTGATGATTACATCCAGTTCTCCTAAATTTGAACCCTTTTTTATGAAATACTTCAGCTTCTATTGTTGTCTTCCGTTTTGGGAGGCTCTACTCTAATTTTTTTGCAAATCTCTAGAGAACATTTGCAGCACGACTGCTTCCAGCACGTCAAGAAGTGGGTGTTGGAATGTTGCTTTGTAAAGTCAGAGGAAAGGGTTGATTTGAAAGTGATTAATGACTGAGAGCTACAGAAGCTTTGAGGATGGAATATACTGTTTTACACAAAATGTGTTCCCTGCTTAGGCTTTCTTGTTGCTTTACCAGATTACAAAGGGTTTTTCCAATGGGCAAAAGCAGAAGGGGCAGATTGAGCTCTGGGAATTGGTTTTAAATAAGGCTGCATTCTCTTAATCTCTTGTTTCTAGAAGAAAATCCAACAGAAGAGAGATAAATCCACAGCAATGAAAATACATGCATTATACCAGTATTGGTAAAGCGCATATTTATTTTTGAACACCCTGAGCAAGCTTAATATGAACTGACTTTAATAAAGAAAATATTTGCCTTGTTGCTGATCACTCATGTATGGACTTGCATCCTTTGCTTTCCACATTTCATTCTTTGAAATTAAGCAGGAATAGCTCCTTTTCTGTTTTTAAACATCAGGTTCTTTGCAACACCCAAGTCAGATAGCAAAATGCAGCCACATAAGGGAAAGCCTGATAATGCACCACTTTCCTCTGTAGGTTCCACCAGTAACTAATAAATATTTAAGATTAGCATCACCTGAGATCAGAAGGAAACTGTGATTCTTCCAGTGCTCCAGTAGGGAGCCCACTGGAGTGCATGGAGAAAACATCTATTTTTCCTGTAGGTCACTGGGCAAGATGGAAGAGCATTCTGTGGGGAACGGGAATTGAGTAGAGGCTGTCAAGGGCACTGAGGAGAAGGGATGCAGTTAGCTGGCTGCCTCCTGGACTCTGCACCACACAAATCTGAGCTTCAGCAGCATCCTCTGAGTTCAGCAAACACATTTCAGTGCATTCACAGTTTGTCAGGATGGCAACACAGGGTTCAAACAGGGAGATTTTTTTGTAAGTAAATTCTTGTCCCACTACTACAGCTGTGTCAAGCCTGATGCCAGCTGGCACTGGAAGCTGTTCTGCTGCCAGAATTTGCTGTCTCCAAAGCAAATGGGAACGAGCCAGCATCCTGTGGATCTCAACTGTAAGTAGCCATCCAAGACAGAATATAAGATGAGCTTGTGGAAGGGACTGGAGGTCTCCATAGGAACAGTCAGCTCAGAGACACACACAGAGTGAAAAAGAGAGAGGGAGGTTATCCCTACTGCATAAACAGTTCATTTTTGTCTCCTGACTAATATTTAGGATCAGATTCTCCACTGGGATAAATTAGAGCATCTTTAGCTCTATGTTTGAAAAAATCTTGACATCACTGTATAAACCATACTATTTGAAATGATAAATCTGTTTTCTTTGCCTTACAGTTTAAGAGCCTCCAGGCTATTGTTTTCCAGGCTTTTTCCAACATCAGAGAGGCAAGAGACTTAGTCACACTTCATCTTCATGCAAATGGAGACTGCATGTAGTTCCCCAAGTCTGGGTTACAGGGGATGAAAGGAAAATCTTGTACCCAACACCACAAGGCAAGTAAAAAAACCAGAAGAAATAGTGCCTGCAAAGTCTGTCCATCTCCAGCTCACATCAGTGGGAGAAGTGGTTTTGTGCCAGCTAAAGACCCAGCCCTCAGTCTAAATATTGACTCAGTGTTTGGCCTCCTGGACTAAGCAAGAATTTTCATGAGGCATTTCCCAAACCGGTTGAGTTTGGAGCGCCTGAAGGCCTCCAGTTCAAACTTTATGTGATCAAATTTGAGAGCTCTATTTGAGACTACTGCAAAATACAGTCAAAAGGTTTCTTAGCTGCTTTAAAATTTGTTTTTTAATATCTGGTTTTTATCTATGCTTGCTGCAGCACATACAAACCAGTAAGTATTCTCCACAAATGCAAGAAAAAAAATTCCCTGTAGTCATACCTAAAGCTGGACAAAATATTTAAGAATCATTTTCCTCTCAAGAAACAAGTCATTTATCTGATTCAGGAAATGGAAATCAATCTTTACCGCTATGCCTGAAGTGAAAATTGTCTTCCACTCTTCTGAGAGCTTTGTGTTTTATTTGACCAACTAAGTATGTTTTCTAGGGATTTAAGAAGAAAAGGCAAATCACAAACATTTGTCAAATTCTTTAAAAAAATATGGCAATATGTGCAAGATTTGTATATTTTAAACAAAATAGTAACAGGATTTTTCTGTAACCAAGGAGAAGGCATCAAATATCTTCTGCACTAGATGTACAAGATCAATCTTACTCCAGGACGTCAAGCACAGTAAAGTACAAATCTTCACTTAAGAGTTTAATTTCTTCAATCTATTTCCATCTCTACAGTCACCAAAAATCTGAATTGTCTTTGAAACACATTCTCTCTTGATCCTGATACTCTATTTTCAGCATCCCAACTCTGCTGCAAATTTTGGAAAAATCTTATCCTGAGCAATTGCCCTTTTTTCTGTGGCACTGAGCTTGTTGGCTCTGAATTGCTTCTCTGGGTTGAACTCTGCTCCTTTGCAGGCTCTGTCAGTGATATGCTGCTGCATACACTGATTTAGAGCTCATCAATGCACCATCCTCTGCTCTCATCATGTCTCACTAGCTGCTGGAGCCAAGGCAAAAGGTCTTGGTTAATTACTTGCTTCCTTAAAGGGTGTTTGGAAGATCACAGAAGACAGGTATGTTATTGTTAGCTGTAATACTGCTTGTTCACTCAAAGGCCATC
The DNA here is from genome assembly GCF_047830755.1 of Zonotrichia albicollis. Taxonomy (NCBI): domain Eukaryota; kingdom Metazoa; phylum Chordata; class Aves; order Passeriformes; family Passerellidae; genus Zonotrichia; species Zonotrichia albicollis. The sequence continues at coordinate 7,409,448 of NC_133828.1, read as the reverse complement.
AAAACCTCCTCAGATCAAAGTTCCTCACTGAGAATTTTCACTGTGCTGTATCCTAATGAGTACAGACTGGGATCTGAGTCCTCAGGGCTCAGGAAAGAGAATCACCTCTTTTAATCTGTAACCTTTATTGTTGCTGTTTTCCTTGACTACTTAACTCCTGCCTTAAGTGCTCTTGTGCACCAAATTCCAGCCTCCATTTGCTAAGGGGTTACCCCACCAAAAGGACAAAAGCTACATTAGCCCCAGGTTTGACAGCAGCCACATGCATTGGGATTTTTTTTTTCCAATAGAAGATAAAAAATGCATTTTTCTGCTCCCATTTCCAGTTTGCTACATCTGCCCATGATGGGGTCCTTTCTGCTCACCCAGCAGTGAAAGTGAGAGTGTGTCAGCAGCCCCTCATTCAGTGCCCAGATTCTGGACACAGCCTAATGGACATTGCCAGTGGGGACACACTCAGGGAGTGCCATCTGTGCTCAGGGAAATTGCCTACATCAAATGGATGGGGAAAAATGTGTGTCATGAAGAGAAGGAGAAAAATTTATCTGTTTTGCAAGGCTATCAAGGATTTCAATAAAGGGCAGTAGATGCATTGCCTTTGATTAGCTCATAAACGCCCTTATTGCCATTCTGGGGAAATGAAGTTCTACTTAACAGACTCTGCTCTTTCTCACAGAGATGGGAGGAATTTATCTCTGATGGCTCCTCACTGAAAGCAAGCCATCATTCACATCCCAAGAAATACTAGGATAATGAAAAGGGCCATACACTGTGCAGATACTTCCCCCAGTTTCTCTTTGGAAGCTTATTAATTATCAGAACTTTCTGAGAGGTTTGTAAATCACAGGGGGAAACTGCTTAAATAATCTATGAATGTGTGATAATGCTCATTTTTTTTCAGGGTTTGGAAAAACAATTCCATAGGCAATCCCATCCCCACAGCAGTACTCTCTTTTGGTCTCTTGAGTGTGTGAGGATCCCCATTCTGTAACCATGACACTCTTGTGTTTCCTATTAAATAATACAAAGCAGCAGTGATCATTTACATGGATTCAGCTAAAGGTCTTTATTTTATTATACCTGTACCCTTTTAAGCCACTGGTTTGCATTTGTCTTAGGAGATGTGCTAACTTATAAGAAAAACACACAAAGGCAACAAATGCCTGGACGAGAGCCACGAGACAAGAAAAGGCTGAAGTCTGCTTGAGAAAAGGGATTAGACAGGCCCACACCTAAAATAAAGAGAAAAAAGCTGCAGGCTGTGCCTTCCTGCAGCTCCTCCTGCCCAAGGTCACCACGGGGGAAGGAGCAGCTTTAGAGGGCTCCCCACCTTCCTCTTCCCACCCAAATCCAGCTGGGGACACGAGGTGCCCACACGCAGGTGCACAGAGATGCACTTCATAGATTTGTGAACCAGCTGGAAAGATTACAGTCCAATAATTTCACAGGCAGCTTGGTTGGAGATGGCCCAGAGGGCTCATTCACTTAGGGGGTTAAAAAAAGAGCAGGGCTGACTTCTGCAACACAAGTATTTACAGAGGCAGATCACAAATCCAGTGGTTTTAGCTGCTCAGTCACGGGGAATGACTTGGTAAGGCCAGAACAAAACACAACACTTGGGAAGAGCTTAATTTCATTGTCTGAAGGTTCCTCTGCTGGGTTCAACAGGCTTGTTTAGGCAGCTTTTCCGGGTAACAAAAGAGTTTCACACTCCAGCATCCATGAGAGATACAATTTTCAGCTGCACTGACACGCCGCAGCCCTGGCACTGGCCCCGCTCTGTGCACAGTGAATGTAATTAGGTTCTGGTCACTGGGCTGTGGGCAAACACCAGCTCCCAGCCCACACAGTAATTAATGACAGCACAATGACATCCAAAATCGACACACTTCATGCTGGGGAAGGGGGATGTTTGAGGGTTAGGAAATCATGGGCTGTGAGTTTTAGAAAATCTTGTGATACAACGCTGAATGCCACAAATACCCAGAATGTTCATTCCAAACTGAGCAGCTGCAAAAAAAAGCACAATTCTCCTTTCTGTACAGTACCAACAAGTGCATAGAGAGTAGCTCACCCTATTTTTAGGTTTTTCATACATTCATCTCTATCCCTATCTCTTCTGCATCACTTCCTGAGCTTGCTAATTAGTGCATTGAGCCATACATGTGGATATATAAATATAGCTTAGATATAAAGACCTTGTGGGTTTGAGTTTTAAAAATATCCCTAAAAATAGATGGCAATTGTGTCTAATAGGGAGCACAGTTCTTCATATTTCCTTCCTTGCCTTCATTTTGTGCGTACAATATAAACAGTTATTAAATATAAACAATTATTTTACCATCATAAATAATTCAAGTCATTCCACAAGATATCAGTAATGTCAATTGGATTTCTTCCCATCCATGAAAATTTCCTGTTTTCTACTATGCTTTGGGGAAAAAAAAGCTCAGCCTTGATACATCAGGAGTTGAAAACATGTCTTTTCTCATTCACAGCCTTTGGAGTCCACTGTGAGCCCAAAGTCACAGGTTTGTGCTTCCTGAAATTTGTGTCCTCATTTCCAAGTGTCATCCTGCAATTCATGCAGGGCTGGACAACCTATGGTACTTGTTAAGAGAGGACCATAAGGGAAGTTGATTGGGCCCCTAAGTGACATAAGTCCTCACATCACTGGCCCTGAAAAATATGTAATCCATATTAAATAAAGCCCTGAGCCATTTGCAATAATATTTTCTCGGATTTAAAAGGTCATTAGAAGGAGAGAAAAGGTTGAGGTAGAAATTTTTGCAATGGATAAGAATAACACAGCACAGATGTAACATTTCTGGTGGATGATCCACCAGGTCTTTGCAAACGTTAATTAAGCCTCACATTTTCCTTATGAGATAGGTAAACACTGCGGCTCCCTGGCTCTCTGATCTGTAAAACAAGGCCAATAAAAGACTTGTGACTCATAAGACATCACAAGAGCCAAGAGCAAAATTAAAAAAGACTTTGCAGCCAGCCCACATTCTAGCAATGTGAATTAACTCAGTCAGTGATGGGATCCTGTGCTCTGCTCAGGCAGGGTCAGATCCTGTTTCCCTCTCTTGCCAGCTACAGCAGAGTCCTGGATGTTCTGACTTCCAGTTTTGCATAACTATAAATAATCTGCTACGTCTCATTCTTCCAGGCTCCAGTCATCTGTAATTTCCAATATGACTTCTTTTTCCTCCTCCTCCTCTACTGCACTGCTTTGATGCTTAACCCCTTGGTGCTTTTCTTTGCAGTTGGTATCATAAGAAGCCTCAGTAGAAAGGGAAGCTGTGAGCCAAATGATGAACGTGTTCAGCATAGTCCACAGCTGTGAGAAATTGAATGATAACAAAAGCCAGCAGGAAAGTGTTTAAATTCTCCCTTCTGTCCTCAGATCTGAATAGCAGCAGGATGTAAGTGGCTCACGGACATTGTGCCTCTCATCTTCACCATGGGATGAATTTCACTTAAACAGCACAGTCATATCCCACAGCTTTGGTCTCCATTCCTACCTATTTTCAGTTCTGAGATAGATCCAACAGAAACTGTACCTGATAATAAATATTAAATCACACTTGTGCTAACTTCCAAACACAGCTGTGCACGTACACATTCAAAGTGCTGCACCGGACAGGTGGACTCAGAGATGAATACATTGACTCAAGATGAAAACTTAAACAAAAGAAGAATCAAGCTCTGTTAGACAATCAAATTATCTTTTTTCTATGGTTGGTCAAATATCTTCAAAACTCTGTCCTGCAAAGCACTTGGGAAATGAATGCACTAAGTTGTTTAGGACAGAAGTTTCAGCTAAGTGCAGATTCATTATCAGAATAATTGTTTAGAATTACATATCCAATTATTAAATCTGAGGTCCCATTTGCCTAAGTTATTGAGAAAAACGTATGTTATTATTTTTAACTCTTTGGGCCAACAGTACTTCAGGAAAGAATTTCACTTTGTTCTCTTTGAAAGACCAAAAAAATTGCTAAAAAAATTTTAACTGTAGCTTTTGTCTCTGTTGCAGAGATATATTTGTCAGCTCTGAAATTTGATTTATTGTGGAGGCTGTCAAAAGAATCAAATTGATGGTGGAAAACAGTGATGAAATAGATATGAATCCTTTGACTGAGTATCAGGACACAATGAATTCTACAAGCACCACTGCTTTATTTTCACAACTAGATGCATTAAAATTTATCATATTTGTGTCATTTATAGAAATAGTGTGTTAATATCTATGTTTCACACGGAGTGCCCATTTGATTCTACACAAATACACAAATTTGCTGAGGTCAAAAGAAGGTCAAAGCAACTCTTGACTTGTGCATGAAAGTCCTGCATCATTAATGAGATGAGAAAGGAAGGAGCACCTTCAGGCAGGTGATCCAGCAGAATACGTCTCTTGATCTGGATCCCCACAGTTCATTTCTCTGCATCAATATTTCAAATGCATCAGGTTCAGGGGAAAACACACTTGCCCAAAACAACAGTTTGGCTTAAAATCAAAACCTGTAACCTGTAATGTGTTAAGTGCCAATGTTCTTGGATTGCTTCCTGGTTTTATGAATACAACCTTCAGTTCAAGTGCTATCATGCAACCAGGATAAGAAGATATTTTTAAAATAAAGGTATAAAATGCACCATACCAGACGGATTATGGCTTAAGAATGTAAATGAATGCAGAGTCAAGTCATTGCTCATAAAGTATTATTTCAGTAATCTGAAAGAATGATCTAGAGAAAGGGATGGTTGGTATGTGGTGATAAATACACTCATAAAAAATTGAAAAGCTCACAGGTTTCTTCAAGACTGACAGCATCGGAAATCCTGAGCTATACCAGGCCAAGCAGCTTCCACTTTATTCAGACATAACATGTTCTGGGACTTGAGGAAGTGTCTTTTAGTACAGTGCTGGCCAAGCTGAACTGGCTTTTCAGTTGAATATTCACTGAATATTACATTTTACTTGGGTTTTTCTTGTACGGATGTGACAGTTCATCACAGCTGCCTACAACTGTCAGCATCTCATTTCTCCAGACAGCGAGGCCAGAAATTCATTCCAACAGCCTGAGTAAAATAAAAGAGCATAACATCCAGAATGCTGGAGACATCCCATGCTTGGGAACCCAAGTGTGGTTTGGACAAAAGTTATGAACTGAGGAGATGCCACTGGAGCTGCCAATTTGAGTGAGCCTGAAATAAGTGATTCCTGAATGGGTCTCTGCCACCCTTTGTGTGGAAGCTTCCTCACTTTGCACAGAATAATTAATTAGGCAGAAAGATTTTTTTGTTCTGTAGTGGGAGATTTAGATTCCTATTCCTGTACCAGTGGACAGTCAATTATTTATACAAAGTAGAAAAGAGTCAACAAAAGGGACTGTGAATGCCCCATGCAACATAATGACCTATTGCTCGGAGGCTGCAATGCTCTCGAGGCAGAGGAAAGAGCTGAACCTCAGAAAAGCAGGACAAAATCATCTCCTTCTCCCTCAATAATAGAGGTCTTTTGCTGGTTGGCTTTTTTTTTTTTTTTTTTTCCTGAAATGAGAAGGAAAATGTGACCCAAATTCACAGGCAGTTTCCAGGCAACTGAACTTTGCCAGAACATGTAAGGAAGCTCTGAGAGGCTACGTGCTGCCCTGCTGGAAAAACTTAATGGATGGCAGCTGTACCACGAGGTTCAGCAATGACAGCCAGCACCTTCTGAAAGGCAGGGGGGAAGTGCTCCCTGCCACTAGAGAAACACTAAACACTGATCATCAGGATGTACTGTTGCCTCCAAAGGATGATGATCCAGATCTTGAAAGTGATGGGAATCCTTCCCCTCACCATCTAGAGTCTCGTTTCCATTTCTGCTGTATGAAATTACTATTAATCCTTCTTGCTGGGATTTTTGATATAGGAGGGCAACTTAGTGATGCTCTGTAGAATGTGGGTTTGGGGCAGAAGAATAAGCAGGGATTTCAGAATAGGAGTCACCTTGACCTTTTTCTTTTTTACTACATGACGCATTTAAAGATGTATTTTAAAGGTCTTTGAAGGAGAGCAGTATCTTTTGCTATTAATGACATATTTTTATGAAGAGTGAGATTTTCCTGGGAAATAGTAAGAATGTCTTTTGACACGTCTTCAAGTAGAGTGGTGAGTTGAGCTTTACACTAATGGTGGGCCAGAAGGCCAAGTTAGCTCTTCACAAGAGGCTTGAGAGGTAAATTTCCTAAAATGCTTTGAGAGAAAGGTGAGGTAATGTAGGACTACAAAGTGAGAGATGACCTGACAAGTGAGCACAAGGGAGAACAAGTCTCTCCCTTCAACAGACTTAAAATAGTGGTGTTTACATCCAACCTGCTTAACAGATCCTATGGTTCTGGGGTAATAGATTACTGAAGAAAAGCAGAGTTGGCCTTCATTGCATGCTCTGAGCAGCTTAGGGGAAACTCTTCCAGTCAAGTTCTCACAGTTCACTCTCTTACTGGGTGCTCACCATCATTCATGCTGAGTTTGCTCAATAGCTCAGCCATTAGAGCAGACCCTCAGGATTTTGAGTGAGATGGCTCCTGTTTTAAGGGAGAATCTCAGGTTCCTGAGAAGTTAATTCTGAGATCATCTTCAGGAGACAAGCCTTGCAGTTTTACCCTGAGGTTCAATGCCACAGCAGAAAGAAGCCTAGAATTTTTTAGTATCTTAAAACATAATCAATTTATTTAGTAAAAGATTTCTATCCATATCTAGTTCTGGGTTAAGCAATGTTAATTAGCCCTTGAGATAAAAATATGCCAAATGCTACCAGCAGTCTTCCTTATTCTTTCTAGACAGATGTGAATGCAGACAGAGATACTTAAGAGGATAATTGCACCCTGGCTCTTTGTTCACTGAAGAAATCCCCTGCTTGAGCTTCTGCTCCCTTCTTGCACTGAGAAATCCAGCAGAGCAGCTCATTGCAGAACTGGGTAGAACCATAAATAAACAGTACAATTTATTTTGTTTGTCTCATTCTTGTTTTAGCTATTGCTAGTTGTCCCAACCCCAAACTATATTCTTTGTCTTGAAGAAACAGACACCTGGAGAGATACCATAATCAGTGATTATCTACTGTGCCATGTGCACATGAACAAGATATTTTAATAACTCTGCTAACCTATCATATTATTCCCATCATAAATCAAATCAAGGAGGGGGAGGGTAATTAGATAAATATATAAGCTGATCAAAGGCAAAAGAACTATAATCTCTCAATTTTTTCTAGAAATGCAGAATATATTTTACAATAAAATAATAATGAAAATAATTATATACTGTTTTGAATAAAAAAATTTCAGAAAAAAAATGTTTCTTCAAATTTATTTTTTATTTGTCGATTGAATGATCTTATTCCACATAAATATAATTAGGGACCCATTCTTGTTTTAGTTATTCTACTGACACTGGTAAAATGCATCACTCTTAAGATGCACATTGTCTAACACACTGTCAGTTTTGTACTTTTTTTGCCCCCTGCCATTCAGCATGCAGGGCACAGGAGAGGAGGAGATCTCCTTTCTTCAATTAAATATACAGCTATTTATTTCTTCTGCAGTCAGTATTTTCTTTATGATCTCTCAGATAAAGATGTGGGAAACAGTTTGTGTCTGGATTTGCAAGGCAAAACAAAGCACAGTGTGACTACTGCCGAGTCTTACATTCTTCTGTGTGTCACAGTGAGTGAACTTAATTACGGTTCATTAACTCCAAATCCAGTTTCTCATTCATGTACCCAACAGTGTGGTATCAAATCATCTCTCATAACTTCAGCATGATGTTCTTAAATCAATGTGAACTTCTTTTAGAACAGCATACCCTATAGTCCTTGCATTTTCCAGGATATTTATAAATGGAAACATGGCACATGATAATTAATGATTTCAGAAGACAGTTTTGAAGAGAAATAAATTTGGATTATCAAATCTCTTCCCTGAGGACAGAGACAGTCTGATTGAGTACTTCGAAAAGTTCCTGTTCAATATCTTTAGCAGAAAATGCCCTGCTGTGCCTGCCCTGTGGTTATTGGTTTCACCTGTAAACAGTTCACTGCCACTGCTGACTTCACTAAACATCTTCTTTGTACTTCAATCTGCATTTTATGCGAACTCTGGAGCTATTAGCCACTAATATCAATAGCATTGCACAGTCTAGGAACATTTATTGGTCCCCTGCTTAGTTTAATGTTTCTGCCTTAGTACCGTAATATTATTAATAGTCACAAAGTACAATAAAAGAAAATTAAGTGTTTATTTTGTTTAGGCTTTCGCCACTTTACCTGCAGCCTTTTTCCATTACATTTGCACATAAATGAGCACACACTACATTTTTTTAGTGCATCTAAAAGTCAGGGTTTAACTCCCCTAATAATATTCTATTTTCAGTCATCTTTCAGGCTACTCTGTTTTTTATTGCAAGTGCAAGTATATTATGGTAAATCTATACATAGATTTTATAGAAATTGATAGCATGCATTTAGTAGCTAGTCATCTTGCTAACAGATTTCATTTGCATATTTTTCTCTCTTTTTTAAAAGAAATATTTTGAAAAAAGCATTTTGTCTTCAGTAGAAGCATGACATAGTCTGCAGAACACGCTCACATCACATGCATTCCAAAATAGTCTGTTTGCTGCTTGTGGTGCTTCTTTATTGTTCCCCTCAGTTTCATAGTTATAAAACCAAAATTGAGGTTTTAATGCCTATTAAGATCAGCATTGATTCAGATGTATTTCAAACTGATGTGCATGCAATCCAGAGACAGTGACCTTCCAGGAGACAATGAAATTCTGAAGTGTCCACTTTCCTGAGGAACCATTGGCCTCCACAGACAATGTGCTGCTAAAAAATCATCCAACTCATATCTGGCCACAAGAATAGGAATGAAAGTGCTTCCCATGGACATCCACAATTATGCATGAGAATAGAATTAACTGCATTCCTTCCAAAGACCAGCTCGAGTACATATTCATCTTAAAGGAAGTAGAGGGTGGATAAATTAAAGATTACACGGTTAACGAGTATGCAAAACTGCAGCTGCAAAAAGCCTCTTTGTGTGTGGGGCAGGCTTTGTGCAGAGCCCTGGTGGGCACAGCCTGGGCTGCTCCTCTCCCACTGCATGGCAAAGCCTGCCAAGGCTGAACAGCCAATCTGACAGGTACCAGTGTGAAATGGAAAATAAAATAACACCTCTTTGGGTGAAAACTTAACCAGGCCCATAATCTCTTTAATAGAGAGATGCCAATTGTTTTCCCTACCCAGACAATTTAGCTCCCCACAAGTGTCCCAGTCAGTTCTGCAGAACTTACACAACCCTGTACAAGGCAGCATGAACCACCTCAGCCACAGGAAATTTGGTTGTGAAAGTGCAGCTCTAGAAAAGCCTGAAGGGCCCAGATCTCCCAAATGGTCCTTGGAGAGGCCTTCTGCCAGCCTGGCACAAGTGTCTGGCACTTTGTGTCAGATTCAGCTCCCTGGGATTAAAGTGATTAAAGCTTAACACTTCTAAACGGCTTAATGAAAGACAGGAGGTGGCTTACATTTTTTCTGTCTCTAATTTTTCCAGCATTCAGGGGCTTAGATTATATGCCAGGAGTCCCTGCACAATAGGAAAAGTATTAGGTTTTCTATTCTTTCACTGTGAATCCAGATTAATAGCTCCAAATTCCTGCAGACTGAAATGCAATTCTTTGAAATGTATGCATTTGTTGGGCTATATTCATTTGTACACATAGCTAATTATAAAGTAATTAGTATTATCTCTATACATCTAAACAGGCAAGCAAAGGAAGACAGAACCATTTATTATAGTGACAAAGGGAATCAGCATTTTCTTATCATGAAAATGCAAGTTATCTTGTTTTCTTGTACATCAGTGTAATTAATCACTGTGTTTAGCATTCATAGATAATAACACCCAGTATCTGCTTTGATGAGATACAAACAAGCATATTATGAATCACTTCACATACAGACCGTCCTAATTGCTAAAATTACTGTCTCCATGTCTGTTGTTCCTGCAGCAGCAGTTAACAAAATGAAATGCCTCAAACACCCCCATGCTTTGACAGCCAGCTCTGCTGCTGTGCTAATATAGTGTTTGGGATTCTTATTATGAAGCCATATTCTTACTTTACTTGCAATTTCATCAAGCTAGAGAAGTGCAAACGTGGTCACTGTGTGATGCAGGACATAAGCAAGGACATAATCAAACTTTCTATAGTGGATGACTGAAGGAGTGAAAAACACTGTCAGACTCACTAATTCACTGATCCCACCTAAATAAACCTCTTCACTGAATGGAAAACAAAAGAGAAAACTTACTTTTATCTTTAACTGAGTAATAAAATAAAATTTAAAAATAAAAGTACTGTTATCAGTTAATTGAGATTGTCTTCAATTACACAAATACAACTGACTAACCTTTAGGGCTTTTCATTAATCAGGGTTCATCAATTCTAATCATCTGACACTCAAACACTCCAATTGCCATGTCAATGTAATTACAAGTTGCCAGTTCTGCTGACAAAGTTCTCAGGTTAAAAATACAGTTATCAATGCAGGATAAGTCATATTGTGCCACACCAATTTCACTTTCCTGAAGCATTAATGCTAAACTGGTGACAGATTTTATTAATGAAATCAATCTTCAAATATGTACTCAGTCATTATTTTTGGTTCAGAACCAGAAGCAGCCACTGGTTCCTAATCCCACATGATATTTTATCACAATTAATAAACACAATTGGAGTTATGGTAGAGTTAATCTTCATCTTCAATCAAAATAATTAAAGTTTAATCTTCTAAGGGTAATTTGTTTGACCCCATCCTACCAAAAACATTCTGCTCTACGGATTGTGACAGAGGGCAGAAGGACAGTCAGGGTGTAAGGAACCAATTCAGCAGTTGCTTTAGAGCATCTTTCATGCTGCACTTACATCTAAATGCAAAGTGTAAAGACTGCTCATCACTACAAGATGACTTTCCAGTTAAATAATATATCTGCTGCCTACAAAATGTGCACAAATCCATTTAAACAGAATACAATACTATCTGTTAGTAACTGAAAAGCATTCTACAAGCTGATGCAGCTACAGACATCCAAGCAATGGCCAAACATTACACATGGAAAAGTTTCATTGGCTTCCATTGGGCTGATTACAGAGTACAATTATCTTCTCAGTCAATTGTTGCCTTTCACTTCCAGAATTGCTACAGGATACTTAGGAATAGGTTTTCAAGAAGAGATATCTCCTTTCCTCCTTGCATTCAGCACTCTTTATCTTTTTTTTTTTTTTAATAGATCAAGAAAAAAGAACCAGAGAAAATCTTTCACAGTATGACAAAAACAGCTTAAAGCAATGTGATTTGTGACAAAGCCCAGTCTGAGTTTCAAGTATCAGAAAAGGTAAGAACAGCCAAACTAGGTCAGATGAAGGCCTCTGAAACTGGCCAACAGAAGCTGACAAAGTGTTAAGAGGATGGCAAGCATATTGTCATCACAGAACACTTTCAGACAGTTCTAGTCTCAATTTCTTCTCCAATAATTCCTAAATTCAATTTTCTTCCTTGAGTGCTACTGAAAACTGAGCTGACATTTTCATTAAACTATCTATAGTAACTATAATGCCTCATCTGTGAGCAGTAGTACTTATCTCCCATCTGAATATATTGAACATATTGAACACTTATCTAATCACCAGCCCCTAGAGCAATCATCATTTAAAAAATTAAAATACAGTTATGAAATAGAGCTGAGCAGTAAATACATCCATTGATCTCCTGGATGGTTTCAGACATTTGAAAGCAAAAAGACAGAGATATTCTAAGGATTTTGAGGATTTGGTTTTGGTTTCTGAGGTTGGAGGCTTTTTATCCACCAAAATCACAGAATGGTCATTAGAATTATTAACTCATGCATAATCCCTGGCTTTTTGACTTTGTGTCAAAAACAGTTATAAGAAACCAAAAGGAAAGTTAGAAAATAATTTAGACACGACTTGCTAAATATTGTTGGTCATGTGCATTGACATTTGCAGTTGTCTCCCTGCTCTGCTTGCAGAACTCCTTTTAACAGAACTGTCAGATTTTGCCCATATTGAAAGAAAGAAATAAATTATATTATTGTTCTATCTTGTAAGAGTTGCTAAGCAAACTCACACTGAAAATTTACATCAGCACTCCAGCTTGCCAAGAGTAAACATGTAGATGAAAGTAGGCAAGGTTTTTGGCTTTATTTAATTTTCATAAATAAATTACTATAGTAATGACATAGGCATGTACCTATACTAGTTTGAGGCTGTATCAGCTCAGGTCTTATCTCCCATTGAATCACTTTGAGTATTTTCTGACCTGGAGCCAGTCCTGCTCAGAATATCTGTAACTATGCTGGAGTCAGTAAAGCCTTGAACTTGCAGGCTGCAGCACAGGCTTTGCTGTGTGCTGCAAACAGGCTGCTGACGTCTGTGAGAAAAGACACAATGAATAAAAAGTGAAATATAGATAAAGGTTTGGAGGAGGAGAGCATAGAGAAACTGCTTTCACCGTGTAGATTTTTTGGTATTCACTAGAAATGTACATTCCCACGTGCGCTTCGAGAGCATTTGACACTTTGTAAACCTCATTGTTCAGAACAAAGTGGGAAAGCTGCATGAGTTCATGGCACAAGTGCATGGCAAATTCAAGAATGCAAGCCTGCCCTCAAATACAGACTCACTGTGTTTCCACATGACCACCAAGCTGAGGCACATGTGAAAAGCCCCCAGAGAGTCACATTGGCCTCTGATGTTTCATCATTCTCAGTGGGGCTGTCAGACGTGCGCGATGGCAACGCCAGACACTGAATTTGTCAGCACTGGAGAGGAAATCAGAAGCAATTAGGCATCAATATTGATTAAAAGCAACTCAGTTCTTAGAACCATATCTTCCCACAACACATATTTAATGACAAATTCTGGAAACTCCATTTAATTTTCACTCAGCTTAAGAGGGACTCGCCCTATGAAGTGCCTGGGAATTGTTTTTGAAAGGGGGTTCAACAACAATGTCAACTTTTGGCCCGAAGTCAGCTGGAAACAAGCCACAAGCCAGACACAGATGGCCCATAGGATACGCTTCCAAAGACCTTGACAAACTTAAAATTAAATTTTAATTATGTCTGTTCAGCTTGATTTATAATAATTGTCAATATCTGTGGTTTGAAATAACACGTTTTACAACATGATCAGTTAGAGAAAATATTTTCCTAATGACTAAAGGGAGGAAGAGTCTGCATTGAGTCCAAGAATTATATTATCAATCTTATTTATTATTTTTTTAAACCATAACACAAAAACATTTAGGAGACACTGATCTGAAACTGGGGTGAAAGGCTGAAGAATAATATGTTTTTCTGGTTCTGCAGCAGTCAGATTTAGAAGTCTATTCCTGCAGACACGAGAGCAGCTGAGGTCCCAGGAGTTCACAGAGACAATTAATGACACTTGATATGCTCACAAATTTTGAAGAGTCCCTAGAGCCATAAGAATTACATTGGCCAATTACTTTTTTCAATAATTATGTGCCAAGCATTGATAATTTATACATTTGGACAAAGATTGTTGTGACGTTCTTCACAAGTTCTCCACAATTATTTTATACCACAGAAAGGCTCATTAAAATATTCAGTTCTTTTCTATCCTGTAGAGTTCACTTGCAAAAATGGGCTTTCAAGCTTATCAGGTTTTCGGCAATATTTCTGAAATTAACTGCCTTGACTTAAAAGATATCAGGCTCAACAAACTCTCTTTCTCAACTGGTGTCAGTGTTTCTTGCCTTCAAGCCATGGCCACCAGCAGAACCACAGGCTCAAGCTGTGGCTGTGCCAGGAATTTGCTAAATCAATATTTCAAGCTGCTCAGAAATCATCTGCTTTCCTGCTTTGAATCTATTTACAAAGAAATTATTGAATATGGTTTTAAACAAGAAGAGTAAAAGCGCTGATTAAAAGAGCAACTCAATTAATGTGAAATAAGAACTGCTAAGCTGGAGTGAAGAATAGATCCCAATAATGCCAGCAGAGGAGTGTTTAGAGATCATAAACCACAGAAAATTGCAGTTACTGTCCCTGCAATGAATAAATGGCTCACCAGAAACAAATCCCATTACTCACAACTATTGTATTGGCAGGTTAGTGTAAGAGATGATGTAAATCCTCAGTGTTTGGGGTATTTTTCCCTTATAGAAAATGCACAAAACTACTACACATTTCCAGCTTGATTTTTTTACAAATTGACCCAGAAATTACATCTGCCATGGGTCTGTGAATTCCTGGCCATTGCTTGATTCATTCTGACCAGCAGTCACTTCAGCTGAAAAGATATTATAAACTTTCCAATTTTGTATTCTTTTTAAAGATTGGTTCCTGTAATTTCTCCTCCCTAATAAGCTACTTGCTTTTCATAGTACCAATTAAATTTACTATTTTTCTTCATACATAAAATCTTGCCTAATTTACAACATTCTCCCATTTGGGTTACAAATTAAAATTACTGTTGCCCTTCTTTTAAGTAAGTGGATAAACCCCTGAAATTTGTGTATAATGGAATAAAGGACAGGACTTTGCAGCTTTTCTGCATTCTACCGCTCTAACATACTGTTCCTAAACCATGTGGTTTCCTCACACAAGTCCTTCACATTTTTACAAACACAGCTCCAGAAACTCTGTGTATCATCTGGAAGTCTGTGTATTAGAGCTATTGATTATCTCACACCCTGTCCTAAAGCAAAGCTTCTCCTTTAAGAATTACATTACTTTATTCTATAACAATATTTTCCCTCTCACCAAGGCAGCAGAAACACGAGGAGGTCCCGAGAACCTTGGTGGGAGTTCACTGAAAACCACAGGAGGGTGAAGTCTATGGCTCAGCTCAGCTCCAGACTCCTCACTGAGCCTGATTCTCTGAAAATAATGCAGTTTTACCATGTTTTTGACAGCCAAAATTCTGTCTTCTCAAGTCAGAACCCCAGTTTCTGTCCATGTTTGTGTAGCTCTGGCAGCTGTTGATGGGCTGCATGGGGGTGTCAAGGAATTCTGCACAGAACATCTCCTCCCAGAGAGCAGGCAGGAGCAATGCCCAGCATCACTAAATCTGAGCACAGACTCTTCTACAGCCTCCCAAGCCAGGAGGATCCCTCTGTTTCCAGCCTGCAAGCCAAACCAGTGTTTAGGAGGCTGGGCAGCAAAGGCTTAACCAGAGGTTCAAGGAAACAGAAGCTGTCACTCTAGAGAAAGAAATCTTTAGGCAGCAAAAGTATTAAATATTAAATCCTATTAAATACTATTAAATATTGTAGTTCCACTGAGCAATCTGGGGGAAGGGAGCTTTAGAGGACTGTAGGCAGGGGCAGACACAGTTTGTGTTCCCTGGTCTGTGTGATCTCAGGATAGGTGACAAAAGCAGGGCATTTGGCATTGCATTTTCCAGATCTGAGATAATTCCATGAATCCTCCATATCACCCATTATTACAGGGAAGCTTTGTGAGAATTATCTTTTAAAGTAGGAGTTTTCTACAGCATTGTATCTTTAAATGTATGTTCTCACAGTCCAAGGCTTAATAATTCAAGTTTAATCCTCTGTAAAAATGATACACCAGAAGCTACTATTTGAATACAAATAAGATTTTGTATGAAACAAATCCCACAGGAGGAAGAGTAATTAGCAGATAGCTTGCATTTATTTGATAAAAGCATGAAATTGTAGGCTTGATTGAAATAAAATCTGAGATAAAAATTTGTTTAGAAAACACATTTCACCTTCTCATCAAAAAGAGAGTTATACAATATAGATTTAAAATATTGTCATCTCCCAAACAAAGATGATGTTGTAATAGTACAATGGTCTCAGGATCTGTATCCAGAGCAGAAAATAAATTATAAAAAAATAAGTGTTTCTCAAATGTATGTTAATTTGAGATTTTTTTAAACTACAAGTCAAAAGCATCCTTCCAATTAAATCATTATTCCTCTTCTATAAGCAATTATGAGCTCTTTCCAAAATAATTTCCTAGTGAAACAGAAAGAGTTAAGTTTGCTGTATTTCATGTTACTCCTTTTCATTCAGTAGCAGACAACAAAAATGATAAAATTTGTATTAGATACAGAAGGAGCCACAGCACTGCTGCCTTCTACTGAGACAGGGAAAAGAACTTGAGTGAAGAACCAAAGCCGGGAGTGGCATCCCCTGGCACAGTCTGGTTCTGAAATGCAGAATCTTTCAATAGAATGAAGGACAAAATGAGATCTGAACAAATTGAGTTTGAAAGAGAGGAATTGCTTTGGATTATTTGGATAGTGAAGGTGAACGTGGTGTGTGCTGGGCTGGCACTGAATTTATTAATACAGAGCCTAAAGCCATAGGAGCTGAGGTGCCAAGGAGAACTTCCCCCTGACACAAAATATCTTTGCAAAATCCATTTCCTTTGAGGGAATACCCCACTGTGGGATATTCAGCTACAGAGAAGAAACTGAAAATTTCTGACAGACCCCAGTGGAAAGCCTCCAACCCAATACCAGGGCTTCTGTGGTATTTTGGGGACTGAGTTTATCAGCCAAGGAATAAGCCAACATGATGGCTGCTGCCTTGAGCCCATGAATCCCTGAGAGGATTCCCCAGCACAGAGAGCAGCAGCACATCATTGCCACAGCATGGGCACAGCACACACGAGCAGGAACAGGATTTCTCCTGGCCTTGAAGGGTCCAGCCCAGGTTTAGCCTCCCAGGCTATTGGCCTGGCATCAGGCTGTCAGCTGCACAGCCTCTGATGGCAGCCTGGGCTCTCCTGCTAAACAGTGCCTTCTGTTCCCATTGCATCTTTACAGGAGTTACAAATTATTGGATACAAAAGGACTTTCAGGGAGACAGATAGTCATAAAGAAGGAAAAAAATATATTAGACAGGTTTAAGTTTGATTCAAAAATCATCTCTCTCTGTTAAACTCTGCTGTATTCAAGGGATTTACATCTTTTAAATACATCAAATGCAGACATTTCCAGCACAAATAAGAAGTGATCTAAGTAATGCTGAAGTAGTTTTTAAAGATCTGGTAAATAAATTGGACAGGTCAAGATAAGCACAAGATTCCACACACCCTTCAAAGGCATGGTAAGAACCTTTCATAACTCCTACACGTGCTCTGCTCCTCTCTCTCACAGTGTTGTGGATAAGTTCCACGTGCATCTGAAAAAAACACAGCTGGGGAGAGAAGGATTCAGGGAACAGTATCTCCAAGTGCCTGGCATCCCCTCCACTTGTGAGCTGAATTCCACTTGAGAAAACACATTTACTTAGTGCCAAAATGGGTTTTGTGAGTCCCAGCAGCTCGTGACTTGCTGCTCGAGCCTGCACAAATACAAAAGGCAGCACGCCCAGACACAGCTGGGCACTATAACCAGCACAGGACAGTGACACCTGAAGACATAGAGTCCCAAAGAAACCAAGATTTCCCTTGGTTTCCCTTTCTCTTATCATGTATCTCTTCTCTTCTTGCATCTAAAAGTTGGAAGAGCACAAAGATTGTAAAACACGACAATTTTCTATCAGTCAGTTCTGAGACCTTTTACTACCCACTGTAACATTCAGTGCATGAAGGACATCAGAAATGACAGTGCTGTGTATTTTCCTCAGTATGTGGAGAATCACATTTCTAACACACACAGGAAAAGATCTTTAGAGTGGCTCCACATACACTTGCATTTGATTTTCATTTCACCCTTAGATATTATTACTGAAGCATTATCAGTCTAACAACAAGATTTTTGAGCAATGGTATCTTTTCAATGTTAAAGATTTTGTGGCAAAACTACTATTTTTTGCCACTAAAATTAAGTTCTTTGCCACTTCTTTGCATGCCTTGTGTGTATACACGACCTTTAACCAAAATATGTCTCTCCTTTGCAGAGTGACTTCTTCTTTTGTCAACACTACATGCACTGACTGCTGAGCAGAGAATTATCTAAAAAATTTAACTTCAACTTTCAGTTTTCCTAACTTATACAATCACTAGAGTCATGTCTCACTCAATATCAGTTGACCATAAATGGATTTGCTTACCTAGAGGGCAAAAAGAATAGAAACAGGAGACAGAATATAACAGTATAACATTTCAAAAGAAATATTATAGCTATTAGTTCCACAAACACACTGTGCCTAACTCAGAACCAAATTCTGACCTCAAAAAATGACGTGTCATTTATAATTATATATCTCTGCGTACATACAGAAAGTGAAGGAGACAGAATATGAGAGGACAGTTTAGTCCCTGAATTTTAGAAAGAAATGCCTGCCTCAGGTGTCTGGATGTTGTGGAGATCTACTATATTGTTCTCTTTGTTAACAGGACTTAGAGTGTGTAGCAAATGGAGTCCATTCAACAAAATAAATTAATTATTTTACAAAAATAATTTGGGTTTTTTCTGTACTGACTTTCAATTTTAATTCAGAGTGCTTCTACCAGCTCTTGCTGTCAACATTTGTTAAAATTAAACAGGCAGGCAGGAGATCAGGAACAATTTTAGCATACTTTAGATGATAAAAAAATGTATAACTTCAAAATAGCTAATAGAAATTTGGCACAATATTCATAAATTGCAATTTCATTTCAATATGATTCACAAATCCTGGTGGGTTAAGTATTACTATTTCTGGGATATGAAAGTTCTAGCTAGAACAAGCTCTTAGCTTTGTTTCTGTGCTCACCCCACTCATGCCCTATAGCTCCTCTTTGAAGAAATTTCCCATTTCAGATGTTCCACCATTTATGCCACTTCTAGGGAAAAGCCATTTCCCCATGATGTGTCAGTGGCACAATTCAAGATATTCCACAGTGAATGCAAATACTGCAAACAGGACTTGGCAAGAAATGTCTCAAAACACATTTCAGAATTTTCCTATGCTGAACTGGGAAATGCCAGAGACCTTTCTAAATAAAAATCTGATACATTTTAGCAAGAAAATTTTCTGGTATTTCATATTGTATGAGAGAGGGAATTATATTTTCTTATTCTACTGGATACAAAACAAAATGATAAAGACATTGTTCTTAGACTTATCACGTGGTCTGTACTGGTTGGGACAGTTCTCAGAAAGAGTTTCCCAGGTCTTCTTTGGAATATTTCTTTGTCCTGGAAAAACCATTGTTAAAAATAAAACTTTTCTTCTTGAGTTTTGGCCCCAATGTGAAGAACATGATACAATAATATGAGAGGTTTCAAATGTCCCACTTTTCTTCTTCCTATTTCTTTTCTTTTATTCATACGAGACCACCTTGGTCTTTGATAGATCAGTTTGAAAATTCCATTGGGATTCTAAAAGCAAAAGGAAAGCAATACATGGCAAAGATAAAACAAATAGCTCTAAAAATGGCTGGAGGATCAGCTCAGTGCTGATGGAGTGGTGAATCAAAAGATGCACATCCTTTAAGGTTCCATTGTGGCAGTCCTGCATTGAAGGTATGAGGAAACTCATCTGAGTCACACTGTGTTATAACATTTATCAGAAAGCAGTGCTATTAATGCAAGCAGACAAGACAAGTCACAGTCTGATGTATTAGTCCAGAGAGAACAGGAACAGATAGATTTTCTACAAACAAGCTGAACCCAAAATAAATATAAAAGCATCTTTGTTCTTTGAAACGGCCCTCTCATTCATACTATTCATGCTTTTTTTTAGCAATTCTTGGTTTTAAATTAGTGTTTGGAGTACAGCATATTCCTCTGGCCAAAAGGGCAAAGCAATTGTAAAGCTGATACATTTCTATTAAAAGTACGGCAGCCCTTCCCTCCATCCCATAAGCCATGGAAAGGAGAGCAGCTCAAGGCACGTGGCTGCTGCACCAGATGGTGAAACAATTGTGCCTGGGTTGTCCCCTGAACTGCCCTCTTCCCTCCATGCTGCTGGCCTTGCTGCTTCTCCTGTGCTGCTTCAGCTATTCTGCACACAGTCCCTCCACTGGGGAAGTTTGTCAAACTATTGGTAGTCACTTCTACCCAGAAAATAGCACTGACACACCATAATGATACCCTGTCCTCCAGAGCACTCTCACAGCATTGCAAAGCACTTCAGCAAAGGTATAAACCATCAGGCTGAAAAAACTGAGACACAGAAACAGCCACACTAAAAACACAGCTATCACTGAAAGCAGCCACTAGTTACCAGTTTTGCTTTTCCACTTCCATTTTGCACATCGTCTTTGAAAAGTTGTGCCAGGTCTTGCTTTCTCTGCTGTTGTCTTGCAAAGAATAAAATGCTGCAAATCACTCTCCCCTCTGGGAATCACACAAGTAATAGTGTGGCTTCACAGCATTACAGAGCTGAAGAACGAGGAGAGATAATGCCAGGGCATGACACCAAAATCCAGCTCCTGATCCTTAACCCTCTAGAACTGCAGAAGTACCAGATTTCATAGGCAGCAGGACCACCATTATCTTCAAATCTGACCTCCTGAATAATGAAGGCCACAGAATTCCATTCAGTAATCCAGTCAGAGGAGGGAACTAATAAGGGGTGCTTGATTCTGCCTGCTGAAGTAGCTCTTGAGACTAGTTATAAGGTTAAAAGGAAGATATGTGCTGGCTGCTCCATTCCAGACAGTAAAAGCTAGGTTAACTCTTTACTCTCCATATTTAAAAATGGACAGAATTTGCTTACAAGCCCTTTTCCTCATTTATCAACTCTCCCAGGCTGTATCTACATGCACAGAGCCATTGCCCTAAAGCCCTGAGCTCTGACCAGCTCTACAGCAGATTGGCTCAAACCTAAGTCCACAGTCCAGCCCAGTCCTGGAGCCTTCTCCCAAAGATGAGGAATCTCTTTCACCATCCCCCTTCCAATACACACTTTTCCATGCTCTATTTTATATTTGTTTGCACAAACATATGCTGTGAGCTCAGAAAGTCTGTCAGCAATTCACAGATGGCCACATTCAAATAAGCATCTTTGATAGAGATGCAAGGTCTGAATAATGTTAGAAATCTCTAATATGACTTGAAGCATCTCAGCTTGGTGATGTGAAATCTGGGTTAGCCTCGTGCAGAGACAAAGGCCAGCTGCCCTATGAATTCAGTCTTATCTTCTGAATTACTCTATTCCTGACATTGTTTGGCAATTTGGGACCGATGGAATATGCAAGAAGGTTGCCTGACAGTTGCATTTGAATTTAATGCTGTTTCCAGATCTAATAGAAAATGCTATATAGAGAGGAGTGTTTATGAGAGTTCTCAGGCCAGACCCAACACCTGTCGGTTTTCCAGGGTAACCCATGGTGCCTGTTTGTCATTAACAAAAGTAAACTGTGTGTTATTCACAGCACAAAAAGAGCAAAAAAATCAAAACATTGCTGGGAGTGCAGCCCACACTGCCTTTTCTTACTGCTGCTTTACAGTTCCATATTGCCTAGAAACATCAGTAGGGAAGGGAGACAAATAGAAAGAAAACAGTCTGAAAATAACTTCAGCAAGGTTTTTGTATCTCAAATACTGGAAAAACAATGTTTAAAACTTGCTTCTAAGATTACTTTTATCCTTATTGCATAGGAAGTCAACAATGCCAAATGAGCAGAATGAAAAACAAGAAAACAGTAATAGCATCAAATTTACAGCTGAGAAATCACAGTAAAACCCACAGCATTATCTCCTTCCTTCAGGAAAACACATAACAGAAGTGTCAGTGCCAAACTATCCAGAACAGGGGGCAATTTATCATATGAGAAGCTTCACCACAAGCTGCAATTTGTCTGCATTTTAAGCAAATGAACAGTAGCCCATTGCAACAGATGCTACCCCAATTATGATCCTCTCTTGCAGAGCTCTCCTAATTCCCACCTGGAGGGCTTCTGCTGAGTCACTGCACTGTGGCCAGGCTGGGGACATTTGCTGGCTACAGGAGCAGCAGAGGGGTCCATTCCCAAAACACCCCGTGTATCCCAAAGCTACAGTGAGGATATCCACAACAAATCAAGACAATCCCACAGCTCTCACCTCCCCTTTTCTGCCCAGGCACCAAAATCCTTCAAACCCCTTGGCTCATGGTGTCCCACATCCTCCTGCAGTGTGGGAGTCACTCCTGATAGTGCTGGTGGTTCCTTTGACAGTCCTACTTTTCCAGAGGATTCCTGAGAAAACCATATTTCACTTCTTTTATGAGAGGCCTTGATGATAACTGGTCATGCCCCAGGCATCCTAATTTGACCAAACGATACATTTCACCATATCAAATGTGGAGCTCACAGGCTTGTACTCCTCCATAAAATTGTAACTTAATGATATTTAAAATACTGCAGTTACCTCCTTTTTATATGTGAGGAAATGCTGCAGCTTGACAAAGGTGGCTTTCCTCTCTGCATCCTGGGCTGTGCAGATGCCCCCTGTGTGTGCCCATTTGGCTGCAGTTGGTTTGGGTCAATGCTTTATTAGCCATTTGTTTGCTGCCTGAAAGGCCCCACACAGATGCTGGGTGCTTTGTTTTCTTTCCCTGATTGCTTTCACACATGAAGCTGTTACGCACATGCTGATGGATCAGATGAAAATATCACACACCTAAACTCTTACCAAGCATGCCAGGTGAGAAACACACTTTGTTCAGTGGTGCCCATGCCAACCTGTCACCTCTCCTTGCAAAATAGTTTGTGTTAAAAACCTCCAGTGCCAGCCCATCTGTGCACCTTAGAATGAAGCTCATTCTCCAAATAATCTCTACTTAATTTATATTTTGAAAACTTTTATACAATAGGCACAATTTGAAATATATCTTCTCAAACTGTAATAAATTACTGGCAAATAATCATCTCTACAAGATGGATTTAGACATAATTTTTATCATTTTGCCCTCCAATGGCTCTTATTGACAATATGGCTTAAGCTCATCAATTCTGGTTTAATTATAGGCATGTTGAATCCAAATACTAATTTCCATCAAGCATTCCATGGTTTCAGCTGTAATACATTGATATGTTAAATAAATACATTAAATGATTAGATGTGAAAAGCTTCCAAATTTCAAGCTGTGCTCATTTACTTATTTATTCTATAATTAGAGAAAAAAATATTCTGAAGTGCTGTACTTGTCACAGACACTTGAGAAAAACTCAGGTTTAATACAAGTGCTCATAAAAATGTACTTTGAGTGCAATTTCTCTTTCGGCAGTTCCATCTTTTGCAAAGCTGAACGTACAGCTTTTGCAGCAAGGACAGTCATTGTCTCTTTGAACAAACAGAATTCATTCAGTGACAGGTTTATTGCTTCTTTACCTCAGAAATACTTCCTACAGTGAGCATCCTAGAAAACTGCAAGAAACCAGAACATTAAAGGTGTTTTCAGTTGCAGGGTATGGGATTCTACAGCTGGAATCATATTTGATAAAACAATGTTCTCAACTCACATTGTCATGTCCAAGAAGAAAGCTCGTATGCATGAGATAAAATGGCTAGGCTCACTAGAAAAATTGAATTTTATTTGTTTTCTGTCATTATTTTTGGTTGACTAAGTCATGGCTTGAGTCATCCTGACATCATAATTTCATTGACTCTCAGGATCTGCACAGAACTGAATAACTCTGCTTGCTTGAAGTGCCAATGTTATTGCTTTAAAAGTTTGTGGAAGCAAGGACTGAACTGTAAATTTGACAATGCTGTAGGATACTGAAGTGTTGCATTTAAAAACATCCCCCAAAATGCTTTTTCAAAATGGCAGGATTAGGGACAAAGGTCACATTTTTGACATTATTTACATTCAAGTTGCTCAGATTACTTATGGGAAAAGCAGCCATGAGATTTATACCCACAATCAGGAGTGATTGCAATATGTGTTCTGGTGAAAGGGTAAGAACAGTTCCAGTGAGGAAAAAGCCTGAGATGAGAAATGTTGGCTACTGCACACAGCAGCATCTCAACCTGCAAATTACCCAGACATAAAGAGTTAAGAGTCAATCTAAAGTCTCTCCCTAAAAACTGTATTTTCCTCCCCACAGCAGGAGAGGAACTTCAGCATGAGAGAGCACTAAATCAGGAAGAGACAATACAAACTTTAAATGAACAAGAGATTTCAAGAGGTCTTAGAGAAGTTAATTCTATTTCCTACTAGAAAATGAGGTTTCTTACCTGACTGGAATATGAAAAAGCAAACTCTGAGTGGTCTATCCTCTTACTTTCACTGAGTATAATTCATCTTATCATTTCTCTGGCATACTTTAAAACAGATTTCAACAGGTGCCTAAGCAGCACTGCCACAGAGGCCCTTGAGATGTCTCAACAAAGCACAATAATATAATGCTGTACTGACCACTGTAGAGCCAAGATTTGGGCTCAAATTCAAATATATTCCCCCTGCCCTGCCTTTTTGCCTTCCCTTCCCTGCCTTCCATAACTCTCCCTCCCATCAAAGCTGAGCATCACTGAATGAGAACAGCATACACACTCCTAAGACGACCACCAGCATTTAAGTTTCAGGTGAGAAAATCCTCTCCCCCACCCACTCTGCAGTTTTGAAAAGCTGAACTTCCATGGCAGCAAGTCACCCTCAAAAACATCTGCACCTCTGAGACGTCACAGGGTACCCATCAGCAGCAACTTATTTTGAGGAAGAGCTACAAGCAATGCTTGAATAGAAAAAAGCTGAGGTTGGGCTGGGGATGTTTGGTAGGGTGAGTCAAACCTTATTCAGAGTCACAGAATATCAAATTCTAACAGTATCTGACTTGAAAGAGATTTGAGGGTTTTTTATTTAGGGTTGGGGTTTTTTTTGTTGTTTTGTTCTATAATTTTTAATAACCTTACATTTCTTAAAATAAAAAAGCACAAAGTGTCCAATTAAGTAATCCCGAGACTATGAAGCAAGCCAGGTACATCAAGAAAATTCTAATTAACGCTCATCTCAGGCTTCAAATCAAGTGTCAATTTGTTCCTTTTTATTTGAATTTATTGTAGTCAACATTAGTTAAAGCTGGAGACATTTGTTCCCTTCCTAATGATGCACACATAACTCCCACTTACATCCCCTTGCTCCTTTCAATTAAGAACTTCTGAACATTTCAGCTAGAAGGCTTATCTGGCATAGATTATTCACGGTATCATATGGACTCAGATTCTTATGTCTGGAAGCTCTTTAAAGCAGCAATTTGTTCTTTGTTTAGTGCATTTTGCAGTGTATGGTGCTAAATAAGCTTAGGGAGTGCTATTCACTGAGGCATGTTTGTGCTCAGTGGATCCAGCACTGCCTTGTGCTTTGTTCTTTCAATCTGTGCAAACTCCCTCTAGGATGCAATGTGTAAAATCCAGGCTGCCTGTAAATCAGCCTGGCTCTTAAGGAACTCCTCAGACCAAGCACACCGAAATTAGCAGCTCTGAGGAGCACTGCAGGTGGAAATGCAGCACACATTATATCTTGCTTTTCCCTAAGTACACAAGGAGCACCAGCTCATGGCTTATCTCCTCTGCACAACTGATTGCCTTCCTTGCCATATGGCTCTGACACATCCTGTGTCCACTCTGGGAAAATTTACCACCAACTGAGCAACCAAGCAACACCAGTGCCTTGACTTTTTCAATTCCAGACAGTTTTTCCAAGTTAACCATTGCATTGCTGCATTTATCCTTTACTTTTCAGCCTTGTTGAAATGAACTTTAGAAAGCAAATATAGTTTTATTTCTCTGAGCATTGGAATAGGCTTCTCCCATCAATGCAAACACGTGATGTTTTATGAAAGCATCACATTTGTTTAGCTCCCAGCTCCACCCTGGGAACTCTCAGGCTCTCAGGACAAGTGAAATTGCTGCCGGGTAGATGCCTGAGGGAAGTGAGAGCACCACGGATCTGCCTCTTTTCCCCTGCAGGGGCCCAAGAAAGCCTTGCTGGCAAACTGCACATGAACATGGCTTTGTCAGGCCAAGCTTTTGGTCAAGAAAAACAGAACCATCCAACAAAGTGTGTGTCCTTCCAATGCAGGTAAAAAAATCAGGGAGCAACTTTGCAGATTTCACCTAGCACCACTAATTTAAGAAATGCTTTCTTCCAATAAACTATAGGGAATCTCCTCAGTTTTAGTTAAATATTACAGTTGTTAAAGAAATGGGTTATGAGTAATTTTCACTCTTTATAAGTTTTCCCTCAAGGAAATGGAATTTTGATGTAACACATTTTATATCTTGTGTGATACTCATCCTCTTGACTCATACATGAGAGGAAGGGATGTTTAGATAAGATACCATAAGTTGTTACAAGAACAGTGTAGCTGAGGCTTGAAAATATTCATGCTCTCAGTTGACTGATACATGAGAGGACTCACAATACCTACAGA
Source organism: Zonotrichia albicollis (assembly GCF_047830755.1). Lineage (NCBI taxonomy): Eukaryota > Metazoa > Chordata > Aves > Passeriformes > Passerellidae > Zonotrichia > Zonotrichia albicollis. The sequence continues at coordinate 7,383,085 of NC_133828.1, read as the reverse complement.
TTATGAGATATTTGAATCCAGACTGAATCCCTAGGATGATTGGAAGGATACTTACACTGAGGACTTGATTTCTCAAGTTGCTATACAAACCAAGCAATCTGTTCAAAACACTGAAAAGGTTTAAGTGCTGAAGCTATTGACACTTTTCCCTCTGATGGAGATCCATGAAAACCAGAGTAAAGAGTATGCTGATGAGATTTCCACTCACAAAACACAGAAATTTCACAGGCTCCTGCCTTCACTCAGACCAGCATCAGTCTGTAGAAACCTCACCACTTTGCCCTTCATGGAAATCCCTCAAAGCTGTCCTTACATAGCTTTAGCAAAAGGAAATATTTCAGGTTTCTGGCCTGTTGACCTAATTTTAGTGACACCTACTTGGCTGTTCAGCTCTTAATTACATCTGATTCTTACTAAATATAAACTGAAATAGCTTGATTATCATCAGTGCCAACTTATATCACATAAGAGCTCGGTTCACTGACTTTCTTTAAGTGATGCTTGATTTACTCTGAAGCATATGGGGGTGAAATCAGGTTTTGTTTCTCCTTTACATTGAAGCTTCAAGTTGAAAGCTTAGTTTTGAAAAGGAGACTGACAGAAAAATTCTTCTGTAATATGTACATTAGCAACAGAAGATGTGTGCTGGTTAGCATTAAACTTTATGGTCCTTCCCTCCTGCATGTCTCATCCTACCATAACACTTAACCCGCTCTCCAAATAAACAGTGACTGGTTCAGGTTGCATGTGATCTCACAGTTGCTTCTGATGCCCTCAAGGCACCCTAAAAGGGGTTTTATACAAGTATATTATGTCAAAGAATCCCTTAGGGTGGAAAGCACTTCTAAGATCACCAAGTCCAGTTGTCCACCCAGCACTGCAAAGTCCACCATGTCCCCAGATGCCACTTCTGTTTGTCCTTTAAATACCTCCAGGAAAGAGAGGTGACTCCATCACTTCCCTGGGCAGCCTGTTACAGTGCTTTATAAACATTTTGGGGAGCTGTGCTCTAGACCCTTCACCTGCTCCATTGCCCTTCCTCAGACACACTCCAAGACCTTTCTTTTAGCCCATGGCCCAAAGGGGATCAGAGGATTTGAAGTGCAGCCCCACCAGTGCCAAGTACAGGGGGACAATCTCTGCTGGCCACAGTGGTGCTGAACAATGGCTCCCATCTCCTACTACTTTTTGCCTGTGGGCATCAGTGTAGAGGCATTTCAGCTGGGCTGTTGATCCCATCACCTTTCTACCTGACCATTGTCAGGCATTTTCATGGTTTCTAAGACATTCCCAGCCCTTGTACCTTTGCTGCCTCATGGATCTCCATCCTTAACCTCCACAGAGCCAGCAGACTGAAGGAACTCTCCAGAACACCATCCCTCAAACATCTGTGTGTGCCTCCAGGCTTATGTCTAAACACAATTTTATATGTTCCCTATCTTGCCTGTAGGGATTGACATTTTCATAAAATTTTGCCTATGTTTGTACATGAATGCAAATAAGAGCAAGTTCAAAGCCCAAGCAGTGTGCTTTGTATTTTAATGAGCATTACAGGCAATGATAAAAATACCTATCAGTTTCCAGTCCTGAAATTCCAAACTCACACAGTCCAAACAAGGCAAACAAGACTTACAAGGCTTCCTCTTATTTATTTGTAACAAAATTGAAATGTTTTTCTGCTACTTTTACATAAGATGCATCTCTGGGTTGAAACTGGAAATGCCTATCTCCAAAACTCTATGTTTTAAGACATATTACAGTGTAGGGTATTATCTTGAACTCAGACTTAAAGGAGTGAAAGTCTTTTTTGAGAGAAGCCCACATCTTTGAGTGCCACTGAGGACGCAGTGGGTAAGAAAGCTGCAGGCTGTGTTAGACTTCCCTTTCCATGGCCTAAAATTGTTCCTGACCCCAGGATGGAGTAGTGAGTGACACTGTCCTTGACCCAAATATCAGCAACACCTCTAGTCAGGACAGGCAGAGAAGTCAGCCACAGCAGCCTCCTTAGGAAGGGATGGACCCAAGGACACACATGATGCCCTCACTCATTCTGCCCCTGCAGCACTGTGAGCTCCAGGGCTGCTGGAATTGACCCCCTGCCCTGTCCAGGCTCTGCAGGTAATGGAGACTCAGATAAACAATGAGCATCTTTCCAGTCTCCTCCCATCCTAGGATTTAACAGTTACTCTGAACAGTTTTCAAGAAAGCACTGGTGCTCTCTCCTTCATGCAAATTGAAGAATATGGAGTATGTAATTACCATTTGGAAGAAAGAACAATCTCTGCTGAAAAAGAAACTTGTAGCTAAAAAAACCAGCGTGAAAAGAATTTAAATGTACTTACTGTAAACCTGACTTCTTAAAATTTTAAAGAGTTGGTACTATTCTTCCACTAAAGTATTTTTAAAAATCATCTCACATCTCTAAAATACCTAAAGGATTTTGTTTTTTAATTAATCTTAATGTTTAAATGCATTAACTACTACAATTGCTCATTTCAGAAAATTAATTTTGTACTCAAAGAGTAGATGTTGTAATTTTGGTGCTATATAAACTATTCTTTATAGATAGAAAAAAAATTTAATGATTACATCTGCATTAGCAAAATTTTGACAGATGAAGAATACTTTGATCCGTGCATAATTATGAATCTTTACTTCAGTTTTATAGGTAAGGCTGAATTTCTGCAGCTAGCAGCCCCCTGTCAAGCTCATCTTTGTAAATGAGAATTCTGGACAGGTGAAGGCATACTGGTTAAGATTTTCAAAGGAACTGGTGACTCAAGATGTTTGAAAGTTTTCAGTGTCCAACTGAATGGGACCTGTGTTTCAAGATTTCCAACATTCCTGTAAATAAAGTATCCAAAGTGGAATGCCCAAAGTAATACATCTGTCATTAGTCAATTAACAGCCAGCAGAAATAAGCAACTATAAATCAAAATATTATGATTATAAAATTGGTGAATGCAAAAAAGGAAAAAAATCCTTTGGAACTCATAACCTTTGTGAAAGGAAATTCCCAGGTCACTTAGGACAGACTCTGAAGGGAATCAGAGTTTCTGCAGCAGAGGGAAGCAGCAACACTGGACACCAGGAGTGCCCAAGTGCCTCAAGGACACTGAGGGAGGGCTGTGAGACACCCTCTGCAGTGAGGTCTTACATTCATTACATCCATTCTCACCTCACACAGACACTGGGATAGCCCAGGATATGGGCACGTGAGGAAGGAAGCACAGTTACAACCTTTTAGGTTTAAACAATGCCACATTCCAACATAATTCACTGCCTTGGACAGGTGTGGTGTGCTGGTTTCACACACATTTACCTGGATGTCCTTTAGCACATAGAGTGAATTTGCACAAACTTAAGAACACTATGTAGCAGCCAATCTAGGAGGCTGTGAACCAGCTACTGCAATAATTCAACCTGTGCTGTTATCCAGACATAAATCAGACACTCTTGTGTCCTGCTGAGACAGCAAGACCTGAGCTTTTCCTGGATTCCTATACAGATAAAAAAAAAAGAAAGCCTTGACAACGTAGTTGATGTGGTGCTCAAAGGAAAGCTTGAAGTCACAGATGAAACTGAGATTACAAAGTGGATGAAAAGTATATGAGAATCCCATCAAACAGAGCCACACAGGGAAAAGGGCTAGGAGGAACCTGCTGCTTTGCCAGTGACAACCAGCATGATTCAGTATCACAAGATAATCCAATTACAAAGACACAACATGAGAGAAATCTCCTGTCCGACCCTCAGTAAGAGCAGGGTAGAAACAGGCAGGACACACCAGCTGATAACTAAAAAAATGTTTGAATGGAAATACCTACAGAGTAAATGGAGGACATTAGCTTGATTTTTGTCTCATATAAATGTACATCAGAACAAACCCATTGAGTTGCAGAGTTCCAGGCATGTCAGAGACATGAATGAGATAAGATGCAAGTACTTGCAATGTCAGATTCTATCACCTGAACATACGTGGAGTGTGCACTTTCCTGTCTGAGATATCTCTCTAATCAGTGCCACTGAAATTTCTTCTTAGTGGAGTAAGGCAACAGATATGCTGGCTAAAGGTAAAAACAGCATCTTTTACAGCTTTAGCAAAGCTGTTTGGGAACTTTCTACAGACTACTCCAGAGGAGACTGCAGTTTCCACATGAAAAATCAGAAATTTTTAAGGGCAATGACAATGTAATTCTTAAAAAATAACAGATTTCCTCTAGGATAACAGAATTTTTTTAATTTCTGGGGACAATTTACATTACTCCAATGCACACACCCACACCCCGCTTCTTATTATGAATCAGAAAATTTTTGTTTGCCACTCTCAAGCTTGGTGCATTTAAGGCCAGAAAAGATGCAACAAAGATGGGAAAAAAGTAACTTCCATTTAAGAGAAGATATTTCCAACACTTATAAACAAAAAATAAAACTAAATTTAATTGAGACCAAAATGTCAAAGCATTGAAATAAATTTCCCAGGATGGGAAATTCCTGGGAAATTTCCCTATTCTGATCCAGTCTAATGTCCAAGTGGAATTCTGCATTACACCTCTCAGTCATTTAAATCAAGCACTTGTCTTCCAGGAAAGGTTTTTAATGAACAGGTATATTTGAATCTACTTACAAAGCAAGAGAAACAAAATAATTGGCTTCAACAGTCAAATCTTGCTCTTTTTGACAGGGACTGCAATTTAGGCTGTAAAAACTTTGAAAGAAGTCGAGAATTAATTTGTGCTTCAAAAAGCTCTTTCAATACACTGTGTAGTAAATAATACACTTAGACAAAAATGGACTGGCAGATTTTTTGAGAGCAATGTCCTGTATTTTTACATCACCAAAGACACATTGGAGCCTTCTGAACAGTTACACTTTTGTTTGGGATTCAGTGCAAGAAACCACTGCCCTGAAACCTGATCATATTGTGAGTTATCTTTGCCAAAACTCATAAATTCAAGCACAGAGAAAACATATTGGGTGTCTGGAAACAGTGGAGGTAATTTTTCCCTTCAGACCTACTAGAGATTTTCACTATAATGAAAAACTCTAAGGTATCATTACAGAAATAAGTTGGGAAACTGTTTCCCAGCCAAACTTACTTGGATCCGCTTTATACGCCGGGAAAAATACCCATTGAAATCATAAAAACTCTCTGGATTCACACTGTTAGCTTCCCATAAAGCCAGCTGTTGATACCCAATTATTTTAAATGCCTTGCAACGATCCCAGCTCATTTCCTATCTGGGTCACACAAGGCCCTGCGAGCCAAAGCACACAGGCAGGCTCAGAGGTGCAGGAGCCGAGGAGGGAAGGAGCTGCCAGCAGAGCCATTCCCAGCAATTAGAGCTCAACAAGCACCTACAGACTCCAGAACAGAAAAATGCCTGGAATCGGGGTGCCTACCCTCAAAATATCCCTGCCTCAGGGGTCCCGAGCAAAATACATATTTACACTGCAGAGTTTTGCATGGCTCTCTTGACAGCATGAAGCAGAACATTTTCCATGTGGAAGATTTAACCGGTTCTTTGGCAGCTTGGTTTTTAATGAGGGAACACTTATTCCACAAAGGCAAAACACACAGGGATTTAACTGAAATTTTCAGTAAGGCACACTTTATCTAAAGATCAAAATTGTAAACTTGTGAAGCAAAACATTGTACATCATCAGGTTTAGTGTGCATCATCTATCACAGCTATGCAATTAAACAAGTAAGGGGACCAAAAGTGTGTGTGTGTATATATATATATATAAGAACAAAAGAGAAGTGTGTGTGTGTATATATATATATATGTATATATATATATGAATAAAATATGAAAAAAGCCAGAATTTTCCAGCTGTAACTAAAATATAAAAGCCTCAAAATTTTTAGCACAGGCTGGAAACACTGGTTTGCAAACAACTCAGAGCAGTAATTTTGACATGAGGTTATCTCACACTCACTGCTGTAAGTGGACAAAATTAGCAAAATTCAAAACATGAGTGAAAGTTGACCATACCTACTTTTAAAATAAAACAACCTGGAAATGCCTACATCTTCTTGCAAAGACTTATTTTGTTCCCTTTGTATATTGGCCTGTGAAAAGAAATTTAGATTCTCCTATGGATGCAACAATATTCAAAATAGGATGTTTTAGTGCATGCCATAAGATAGCAGGAGGTAGATTTACTATTCATTCTTGGTCTTGCAGGGTCAGGAATAATGTCAACAAAATAAAACAATAGAGGGCATAATTTTTCCTTTTTCTTCTCCCTAGGATTGTATTCCACTTGAATCAGGCAACTGGGAGACACGGAGGAGACTTGTGCTTCTCAGGATATGTGTTATGCTTAATTGCTGAAGGCATGAAGCATTTTGAAAGGCTTGTCAATAAAATCCCTGTTTAGTTAACCCCAATCTCTTCAGATCTCTCATTACAGGCAGCCTTCTGCTCTTAACATCTGGGCAGGCAAAGCGTCCAATTTCACTGCTGCTTTGGGAGCTCACCAGAGCTAGAGAAGGGTCCCCAGAACATGCATTTCCCTTGGTGGCTGCTGATCCCTGGCCAGGCTGACACTCAGCCTTGGTGTCACATGAGGCACATCAGTGTGCGGCACACGCCCAGAGTGGTGCACACTCCCCCTGAATCCAAGCTCTCCCTGAGCTCCCCTCTTCAGGGCAGGGCTGACATCTGTCACAGCTCTGTTCTGCAATCAGTGGGGCAGGGCAGAGGGACAGAGCAGCCCGAGATCACAGCCAGAGCTGCTCGCAGCACTGGGGCTGCTGTCCCTGCCTGCAGCTCCAGGGAAAAGGCAGCAGCAGGAGGAGGCTGCTGGGCTGGCTCTGCACCACAGGGCAGGCACCTGCCAGCTCCTCCCAAAGACCCTGGGGAGCAGAGCCTGGTGTGCGCACTGCAAACCATCAAACTCCTCCAAATAAAACATGGGGCTCCATCCTAATAACAATCCACCAGCAAACACTTCCACAGCAAGATTTCTCCTGAATGTGTCCCAAAGAAGAAAGCCAAGCCTCAGCACAGTGTCCCCTGCACCAAGATAAAACTGTGACTTTTTTCTTCCATGCCCTGACATCTGCAACTATAAATTACCACAAAATTCACAAAGTTCAGTTTCTGGTGTTCATCAACTAGAACACTTAACACCCCTTATTTTTGTAACACCCAAATTGTTGTACCATGCTGAACTTTCACTCCCAAATAACTCAAAATTAATGCATTTATCTCTTGCATTTTTCTTCATTTTCATTTTTAGTTCCTCCTCTGCAGCTAAATCAGTGTCTTTAAAAGCTTATTAGGAGTTGTTGAGAATTTAATACTTTAATGTCAAAAGTCTGACAGTGAAATTACTGAGATTCTGCAGCAACACAGGCCAATTTCTCAGCTTTTTTAGAAGGCAACAGAATATGATTGCCCTCTGTTTTTTCCCAGTCCATCTGCCAGCTAATTTGCAGGCCCAAGTAAAACCATCTTTTCTGTTCTCTGTTCTTACTTTTCCTTCACTTTTTCATCCAGCTCCGTGACAATGAACAAGGGTAGATGAGCTGCCTATATTTCTTTTAAAGCTTCTATTTTAACCTTCAAGCCTAGTGTTTGTCACTTTAAGTTTATGTGCCAAAGACATGAGAAAGCAAAAGCCAGCAGTTTGTCAAAGCATGATCTCTAGGGACGTGGGTACTGTTTCAGCTGTCACCATGTCACCCTATACACCTATTGATGTAACTTTTGATGTGCAGCAACAAATGGTAAACAATTCCTCTCTCAGAGAGCACTCCTGCCTGTGTTGGAGTCAGTGCTTTTGATCAATAAACCATTGAAGTATATTCCAGTAGGAATATTATTCGAAGTTTTGCTCAGGAACAACATGCTCCACGCACTGTTTGTTTTCAGGGCAGTTAGTTTTTTATTTCTAGTCTCTCTTCAAGCATCTCTCCACTGCTCACTGCTTATCCACCTCTCCAGTTCCAGAAAAGGATTACTGGTTTCTATTGGTGTAAGCTTTAATCAAAGCAATAGGTCACTGTCTGTATTACCACAAGAACAAATTTCAGTTCTTTCTGTGGCACTGGTACCTAACAAAACCATTTCTTCATATTAGACCTGGCACTTACTTCTAACATCATTCCCTGCATTCACTGAGTCCTCTGGAACTCATAGCCCTTGTGTTTCTTAATTATGATTTAAGGTTTTCCAGGCTGCTCCAGAATTTATAAATGTGACTTACAGTAACCAACTGCTGTCAGGAAGTTCAGTGCTCTACAAACTTCTTTATTTTCAAATCCCGCTTCTGCAAATACAATCCAAATCAGCCATCTCCACCACTGCCACACAGAAGGGCCATCATCTCTCTTAGTGTAATTAGTGACTATCCTGTTTATCCAGGGTGATGTAGATTCTTCTCCTTGTACATTAGATATACTGCTGTTCTGGTAAGTGATGTCCTTAAATCCACTCAGACCACAGTTCCCCACATTATTTGTACTACTGGTATTTGAATATCAAGCCTAAACACTGCTGGTCCCATATCAGTGGTTTCTCTTTTCTGCTCACCTCTCAGCAGTTTCTGCTGTAAACTGGCCCATTTGGTTGGCTCTTCTCTTCTGCCTAACACACCAGAGCTCTTGTCTCAATTTTCACTTTATTTAAAATGCAAACACAGAGCCTCTGTGCTCTTGGCACTATGTTTATAGATAGCTCAGCTTTGTCAAAGTCCAGGTGCTAAAGGCTCTGGGTGTGCACAACAGAATCTGTCTTTCTGTTTAGAGAGCTTTTACACACTCAGACCCCACTGGGATTTTCTTTTTCTACAAAGTTCCAGTCAGATTCCAGGACTGTCTATTATGCAGGCAGTACTTCATCTGCCCAGTCTGTGCAATAGATGTTCTAACTGACAAATTTGCAGAATAGTGTTATACTATCCTTGCCATGAGGAAGATTCAGAGGGGTTAGGACAAGATGATCTTTATGATCTGATGCTATGAGTAGATTTTTCTTAGAATTTTGTTTACTGAGCCCTTATGTCAATTTCATATCTTGTGGTTTTCCTCATGAATGTGCAAATCTTCTCCTTTACAGGTAGCAACACAACCTGTGCTTCATCGCTGTTCTTCCCTGTATTGTCTTCTACCTCAAAATTCCACACTTGTCACCTTTATTAAACTGTTCTCCTTGACTTACTCTCCCCCTGGATGCATTGGATGTTAGGTATGCTTTACCTTGCCTCTGAAAAACACCAAAAACTGTTTGAGGCTCACATTTTGGGTGCATTTTCCTATGCTGAACCATAGTTTTGCAGTGGTGGATTCAGCCCCTGGCATGGGCTTTTCTATGATGGTATACCCAGTTGAACACAATTCTGCATTATAAATTAGCACAAATCAAAATCCAAGTTTTGAGAGGACTGAAAGTACTTGCAGACTCCAAAGGAATTTGGCAGCAGCTTTTAGGTGGGAAAAAATATTCAGGCTACAAAAGTTAGAACATTAGCCGACATCTGACAAGGCAATATTTTTAATGCCACCTTTCATTTTGAAATGCTGGATTATGTTATGGTGCACAGTGATGTCAGACACACTGTGAATGTCACAGTCAACTAGCAAAAAAAAATACTCAGAGCTATTCCCAGAATTTAATTCCCAGACATGAAGGGTTCCCCTCCTGCCTTGCTGCTGCAGCAGTTTTCCCAGCTCTGCTCCAACATCATGTTCTCTGTGACACCTTTCATCTGAAGATATCAAAGCACGCTAATAACAGACTATTCCTGGAATACTTATGAGGTAAGACATTACTATAACACCCAATTTATTGACAAGAAAACTGAATCACGGTTTTTTTAACGAGAAAACTGAATTAGAAATTTATTAAACTGAGTTAGGAAGTGATCAGAGGTGACAGATGTCAGACTTAACCCCTGAATTCCAGGCTCCCAGCTCTGGATAACACACGCACACTTCTCAGCAGTCTCCAATTGAACTCAGTGGTTTTGCCCATGCCACCAATCCAGCTGCAGGCAGCTGAAGGTATTCCTCCCACGCCCCACAGCAATTCATTACATTACACTCTGCCCTTATTACAACAAAGTGGTGCTATTGAAGCCCATCCTACAGAGCCCCACAGGAGCGTGTGACCAGAATGAAAGCAGCAGGGCACAGTTCACCAGCCACCACTGAAGCACTTCACCACAACTTGCTTTCAGAAGCAAAAGCCTCATTTTAAATAAAACAAAAACTTCTGCTTTGATAAATGCTGGCTGCTTCAAAAAGATATTCTGTTCTCAAATCTCCCCAGCTAAATGCCACCACAGCTGTAAGGGTGAACCATGTGTGTAGTCAGGCTGGGAATTATCCACATAAATAAAGAGCACAGCTTGAAACATTGACTTTTTCCTGATCAAAAGGGCCTGGGAGGCAACTGGACAGTTTGGATCAGGCAAAGGATAGGGCTTTTATTATTTTCAAAGAACACCCCAGTGAATAGAGTAGCCAACGTGGCCCTGGTGGCAGTGATATGTTCTAACACTCCTCTCATCCCACACAAATTACTTAAAAGCTTGGCTTTAGGTCTATTTGTGGTTTGGGGTTTTTCCATTTTTCTTTTTGTTTAAGAATTTTGTAGGGAAAACCTGAAATACAATCAATCCTTTCATGAGGCCTTTTAATACCACTGCCTTTCTAAGCTACCTCCCTCACATACCAAATGATAAATTGCAAATATTAACACAGAAATCTTCTCATATGTCTTCATTTTACCCATATTAAAAAAATAGGTGCCTAAATTCTATCAAAGTACATTTTTTACTAAGAATTTTCATATTAGTTTTCTTTGTATATTCCTACCTGAAATGAACCAAGGACAGAGAAAAATCCCTTTCCTTCCTGTTTCTATCTAGTTTCTTTCACTAGTTGTTTTCAACTATTTATGCTTAAATGCAAGATTCAACAGGAAAAATATTATTCGTAAAAAAATCAAACCCATGAAATATTCACACTCTTGCTCTTTGTAAAGCTGTTCTATTTAACCAAACTTAAAGAATTTAAGGATTTAAGAGACACAAAACAAAATGTTCTTCAGAAAGAACTGTTTCTCTGTTAACACAAAACAATCTGACATGGGTGTTACATGACAGCTAAGCAACATATTCCAAATAAATGCATTCCTTCAATATTATGAATTTTGAATTTTGTTTGTTTTCATGCTAAACAGAAGTACTGTGGCAATAACAGCAAAGACTTTGGTCTTGACTTCTTGCACAGCAAACCAGAAAGATAGAGAGTTCCATCTTATTCTTCAACTGTTGTTTATCTTATCATCTTATAACCACCTATACAATAAAATATCCTCACAAATATCATAAAAACATGACAAATGCAGATCTATTATTTAAAACAAAAAAGATTCAATCTTTACTTCTCCTTTCTCAAGCCTATTCAATTTTCAGAGTTGTGGTGTTTTGATTGGAATCAATTTGCAGAAGAAAACTTTATAAACTCAAAATGCAGTAGCATCACTTGTACAACAGATGAGACAATAAGGTAGTATAAAACTATATTGAAACTGTAAAAGGTATATCCTCCTTGGGTGGTATGTTTTGGGTTTTAAATGCCAGGCAGAAATTACAAAGATATTATTTTCTATAACTGATCTCATAGGATTACCTGTGAGAACTGTTATGAAGTTAATATTTTCTAACTGTTTCACCTGAATGCAAAGCCATAAAACATCAATGTCACTGCAGGCTTACCTGCTTTGCCTGCAAACGTAAATAAGTGGGTGTATAACAAATCTTCAGCATGGTGCCAATATTGGAAACCTACAGAGCAGTAACAGCCATTGGCTATATTGGAGATTTCTGGAATACCACCTGTGATATTATGACCAAAAACTGATAAAGACCTAATTTAATTGAAGCTAACAGCAAGATGTCCATTTCACCTGGGCAGCAGTAGTAGCAATTCCTCTGGCTTTTCTTCACAGTGGTAGGGTTCTGGAGCTTATTTAACTCCATGGTTTCAAACTACTAACTTCCAGTGAAGCATTAATTATCACTCACTAAAAAAATATATGCCCTATAGAAATTTCATGAACATATTTGTGCATTTTTTTTTTTAATTTCCAAATTATTATTTGCTCTCATTGTAAAGCTTATTTCCCCAAGACACCACCTGTGAGGGGTAGAGTAGTACAGGAAATAAAACTGAACCCCTGCTTATCTGAGTGATCCAAAAGTAGTTACTGTGCCTGTGGTGTAAGGAAGAGTGGTTTAATAGCTATGGAATTGTTTCCTGTTTGAAGGATGCCCCTAATATGGATCTTTCTTATCTGAAGCCTAAAACTCATTGTTTGATGGACAGGCCTGAATACAAAACACTGATGGAATTTATGGTCATATTTTGAAGGCCCAGATCCATATCCTAAGGAGAGAGAATGTCTTTTCTTCAGAAATACCTCTTTCCTCTTCTCACTCTGCCATCAAATACCTTCATAGCTTCTATAGTCAGAGTCTAAGAGCAGAGGAAGAAAGAGGATCTCTTTTGGTTTTTTAATATCACTATGCAATACTTGTAGATTAAATCATGGAAAAAAACATTCCAGAAGATTACAATCTGATGCAGATGGGAAAAGCAGCAGAGCCAGGCAGGGTAAGGAATGTTATCAGAAACGCCTATTTGTATCTCATGGTCCCGAGTGCAAAAGTAGAAACATATTTTCTTTAAACACCCAGAAGTTAGAATTCTTTCTGAGATATGATAATGCTTAAACTCTCCATCAAACAAGGAGAAGCTGGATTTGAGAGAATCAAGGCCAGATTTCCCAAGCAGAGTGTCCAACCCTGAATGCCTGAGAGGTTAAACACAAAACATCTGGGAAGAGAGAGAGGACAAGAGAGACCCAAGAACTTGGATGAGCAGAGGACTGGACTAAAGCACAAGGCTCAAACAGAATGTGATGATACAAGGGTAAAGAAGATAGACATACATGATGGCAACAACTGAGAGGAGGTATGCTAGAACAGGAATTTGGGGACAACAAGAAAAACGCAAAAGGCTTTGCCTTTCCTGATGCAATTTCATGAAGTCATAAGTCAGCCATGAGTCTTACTAGAGGATGCTGAAGGCACCTGAGTCTTAGAATGTTTCTTCCAATTTGTTATTAAATAATAGCTGGGAATAGTAAACTCAGAAGTTTCTAATTAACTGTATGGACAGCACTCCCAGATCTGGTTACACATATTCAATTCAATGAAAGGTTCGCAGGCACAGACCTGTGAGACCCCAGTACAGCAAATGGATGTGTGCCCTGAAACTCAACAGGTGACACGACTTGTAAATGCCACCTGTAGCAGAAGAAATTGCTTTACAATGGTGGTGACAGTATGATGGGTTTATACATACAAAATTTTGAAGTATTGCAATATTTATTTCCCTCAACACGTTTGTTTCAACACCAATATGGGTTAATCAGCCACAGAACTTCAGCTGCCACAGGTTGGCACTAATTCATTGACCTCCAGCCAGTGCTTGAAGCCTGATTTCAGCTGTGTGCAATCTCCCTCCCACCCTACTTACCCCTTGCTGCACAGCAGGGAGAGAGTATCACCATCCTGTACAGCCATGGTTTATGTTTCTCCTCCAATGAAGTCCTTATGGGTGCTTCAACATTCACATAGCACTGATTTTAACATAAAGCACTTTGGATGGTGCCACACTCACAGTATTTCCTACGTCATTGACAAATGTCTCTCTCCATTCTCCCCCTACTCACAGGAAGGGTAAAGAATTAGACATTGTGCCCTACCTTGGCTATAAATCAAATCCAAATTTCCACTAGGTGGGACTGGAAGCCAGAAATATCTGGTTCCTTGTTGCTATCCACACAGCACACTTCAGTCACCTCAAAGAAATGAAAGTTTCTATCTTAATACATTTAGTAAAGGCTAAATCTAGTCCATTACATCAGTGAGAACACTTAGGGGAGAATAGTACACTAAGCAATGTCTTTGTGCAAAATTCACAACTGCTAGCATTTCCCTTAGCTTTCAGTACCCATTTTCTATGAGCATTCTTTTCTCCAGATAAATATTGACAGTCTGTGGTCGATTGTTTGGATCACAGCAGTACATTTTAGCTGCAGGATTTAGGCTGGAGTCTCTTTTGGGGCTGTGTATGCCTAGAACCAATAACAGAGGTTTAGGCCCTGGGACTAAACAGACTTCTGAGCCTACAAAACCTTTCAGATTTTGTCTGTCTGCGGGTGTATTACATAAAGTTGTGAGTTCATACCAAACCTTCTTTCTCTGCCCACAAGCTACAAAGGGTTTTAAAGTGCTGGGAGCACGACCTGACCTGCTCAGTGCGTGCAAGCCGAGAGAGCAGCTTTTGTTGCAGGCTGAACAACCTGCAAACAGTCACGTCTCAGTATCAGAGCCCTGAGCTGCATGGCCTGAACAGGGTTAAACAGGGGACCCTCTTCCTTAGGGTCCTGAGCAGCTCAGAGAATTCACTATTCTTCACTACTTTTATGTCTCTCCAATTAATTCTATTTTTCTGAGAAAAGGGATGTAATTCATCAGCATAAGAAATGGTGCCAAGAAAAGGACAGAGCCCTTTTTAAACATTCTCCGCACATTTCTTCAGCAGCCACCTGACGTTACCTGAGCTGTGCCTTGTAGCTGAGGCCTGAGGGAGAGCAGCAGAGTCCTTGAAGGGGTGGAAACCTGGGAAGGTGGGACTGCTCTGCTGACCCCAATAAAGAACACAGCAGGTGATTGAAGAGCATCAGTGGATAGACTGAAACCTGCTGAGTCCATGTTCACTGCTATTAGCATGTCAGTGGGCTTTATACTTTGTGGGCATAAAAATCCCAAACCACAATTTTAGCATAAGAGGAAGGAAACAACATAGTTGTAATAATGTGTAAAATTCAGGCAATGGGGTTAGCACAGGTATGGCATTGCAGGCAAAAAGGTTTGGGGTCCCACAGTCACCCCCTCTATGAGTGTAAAAGAGATGGCACAGGTTTCCTTAGATCTCTCAGCTTTGCCTGTTTCATTATTTTCAGATTGTCATGCTAAATACCCGACATGGGCACTTTTATCTTCATACACAACTCCTTCACATCTATGAGCATTTTCTGGCATCTATGAGCATTTTCAGCATACAGCTCTAAAAACTTGTTTGTCTCAGT
Organism: Zonotrichia albicollis; assembly: GCF_047830755.1. Taxonomy (NCBI): domain Eukaryota; kingdom Metazoa; phylum Chordata; class Aves; order Passeriformes; family Passerellidae; genus Zonotrichia; species Zonotrichia albicollis. The sequence goes on along the minus strand of NC_133828.1, from coordinate 7,367,906 downwards.
CATCCTTTGAAAATATTAACTAAAAATAAATCTAGAATATAATCTCAAATGAATTTAAATCCTAGGTAAAGCAAAAGCAATTGTTTTACAGCATGTGGCATTTATGCTTCTCTTCCAGTAGATTTTAGTTTATAGATTTGCTATGGTGAACACATTTGTGCTGATTTCCTGATAAACATTTCTGACAGAGGACCTCAGCCACTTACAGCCCTCACATACTAAGCATGAAGCAACACAGGATGATCCCACAGAAGCTCAGTAATATTTTAATTTAAAAATCCATTATAATTGTTCTGGATTCCTTCCTCATGCAAATTCAGTGAAATCAGGGACATGTTTCTATATGATAACAAGTTTCTACCTAGGATGTCATAAAATTCCTCCAATACTTTTTGTTGGAGAGTCTGAATAATCACAAAATGTTGTGATATTGTGATGAAGAGATAAACACCTTTAAAATATATCTAATTGTGAGTATTGTCTCTAAAAACTGTATTTTTATGACAAGATACATTCAGTAAATGCAGCAAATATTCATTCTTACCACAAGACTGCTGTCCAGAGAAAGTCTTTTCCCAAATTCCCTTTTCTGTAGCTGTCTTTTTCTCTCCATAGCTGCAGTTATTTGTTTTCCTTTTGATCGACTAGAAACGTCAGGCCGCTTTCAGCATCACTGGAAGAAAAAAAAATTAAAATATTTAAATGCTTATTTCAATATTCTACTATACAGTTACTGTCTTTCATCATTAACTTTGTAATAACCCAACAGCTAATAACTTTGTGTTTCTAGTAGGCTGTGTTCCAGGAATAAATGTTCTGTGCCAAAAAATCTAAACCCTCCAAACAGAAATATTACCAATATGTTTGGGTCGCTTCTCAAAGACAGAAGGAAAAAAAATAAATCTGCTACAACTGCCTTTAGCATCACACCCATGTTTCCATAGTCTTTTGAACTGGGCAGGGAGCTGAATTTGCAGAGCCAATGAATCACCTGAGGCTGGGCAGGGGGAGGGAAACAGTTTGTTTCACATTAATTGCACTCCTCAGTAAGCCCCGCTTGTTGGCACATCTGTGCTGCTACTGGGATGTACAAATTTTGGACCTAATCCTGAAGAGTTCTAAAAGCTTTCAACTCCCATTATCCTTAACGAGAGACAAACGCCCTCAGCACTTTCCTTACGTTTTTAAGGTCAAAGATTGCGCTGTAGTAATCAGGCAGTCCCACTGCCTGTACAAAACAGCCAAGGAATTCAGCCCATAATGCTACCACAGAGGGAATTAATCTTTCCAGTTTTGTAGGGTTTGGTAATTCCTAGCCAGTGGTTTATACTAAAGCCAAGCCACAGCTTGAAAGTAACAACTACCAGTTCTCTTCCTAAGTGTTCTTGTTGCTATGTGAAAGCTTCAGCTTGTACTTTAACATATGTATTGTTTGTGATGCAGGTATATGGGCAAAGTTAATGAATTTATTCGGGATGTTCAGAAAGTAGTAAAATGGTAACATAAATCAGAATCTAGCCTAAATTAAGGCAGGCAGATATAGAGAACCATGCACAGAAGTTTTCTCTTGCATCTCATAGTGACTGTATTTACTGTATCACAGTCCCAATGACTGAAAAACGAGACATGGAAAAGAAGATGTGTGTGTTTCTGATCCTTTGTGCTTGTTGTGAGCATCACCTTGGGTCACACACCGCCAGGTGATGCACAGATACCTCTGCTGCAGGCTAGCACAGCTGGCATTCCCAAAAGCAGCCTTGCCCATGCCCTCCAGACACATTTGCATGCCTGTGGACAGACTGGGCTTCTCACGCACCTGTGAACGATCCCATCTGTCGCTGTGGGGATATCAAGCGGATAAAACCTTCACAGCTCTTCCCTCAAGCTGACCCCAAATGCTCTGCCACGAGGGCACACAGGAGCCTGAACGTGGGCCAAGCACAGGCTGCCTGCAAGGAGAGCAGGATGCCCCAGGCCCAGCTGCTGGAGCCAGCTGGAATCCAGAGCACTCCCAGAGGCACACTGGGATCATTGGGAATGGCGTGGGCATCACACTGGGGCTGCCCTTTTAAAGCACTTCCTTTAGCCCTGAGTGCCCCAGCTACCAAACCATGCAGTGGTGAATCCAGCCCTCTATTGAACAGCACCTGGTGGTTCCTACACTTGTTTTGTACTTCTGGTTTATGCTCATGCAAGACCAGAATTCAGACTATTTTCTTCCAAACAGATAAATATTAACTTCTCTATATATTCATCTAAGGAACACATGCAATAAGAGCATGTACCTGCAATAGTAGGAAAACCTGTTATTGCACTGTGCTTATTGATGTCTTGTGAGGTTTGTGAAGTTTTCTTCAGGTTTACCTATGAGCCCTTGTTTGCTTTTTTTTGTAGCTCCAACCCTAAAACCACACAAGCTATTTAATTCAGCTAATAAGGAATCTCAATGGTGTGATATCACAAAATTCCTATTGTTCCTTATTAGTGAGCAAAAGAAACACTGCAATAGATTTAAGCAAACACAGCAGCAATGTATTACACAGTTTGTGTGATTAGGCCAGAAATTAGCAAATGAGCTTACGTAATCATTATATCATTCTCCTGAGCATGTATCATGCCTGGAGAGCATGACTTCCACCAAGGGAGACTTTGCTGAGCACAGAACCACTCAGGAATGAGCTACTGAGAGTTACAGCTGGAGCCAGTTATCCCCATGGAAGGTCAAGTACTTAATACCAGTTAAGTGCCTGAAGTTTCTGTCTGCAGGTATTTGGTGGAGCCGCCCCAAATTCTAGTTCAGAAGTAAAAGCGGGAAGGATTATAAAAATTATTCCTATAGTTAATAGGTTGCCCTGGGCACTTGCAGTGCTAGGTACTGTAGCCCTAACTAGCACAGCACAAGGACCTACTCATGTACTGGTGAAGCAACTCCAGACCTGCTGGCTCCACTGCTTTCCCCACACACACCATGAGAGATCCCATCTCTGCACATTACCTGGAGCTGGCTGTCACACATCTATCTCTCTGAAGAGTTAACCACCTAAGGCTAAGCACACAACGTTTTGAATCACGGGTAATTATCAGACAAGATAATACAATACATCACCTGTACCAACATATGTTGATGTCTCAAAGTGCCCATCTCAGGAGGCCTTTAAAGAAAAATGATCAGCAGAGTGAAGCACTTGGGAAAAACAGAACAAGTTTCCATCTTGGAATGGTCATTTTTGTGCATCATACTGCTTGTCACAAAGAAAAAAATAGCCCTCCCATGTAAATCTCTCTTCCTCTGAGACCAAACAAAAGACTAACAAAAACTCTAAATGGAGCTAACACGTCCACTGGGAAGCTAAGCAGAAGAGAACAGCTGTCCAGATGGAACAGTCTTGGAATGCCAAAGTGCTGAGAACCAGCTTGCCCAAACATCAGAAATACTATTTTTGTACTAGCAAGAGAACAGACTGTAGAAATTTACCTGCCTTCCCTGACCAATTTGCTTGTCAATATGTTTACAGCAAAGACCCCAGTGATCAACACTCAGACCCTGATGATCCCATTAACTCAGAGGAACTGTGAACTATTGCAAAGTCACATCTGATTTATGGTGTCTTCACCCGTGCTGCACTCAGACATTTATATTCCTGAATCTTTGGGGGGTCATCTTCCAGTTCTTTCTGTTGCAGGAAATGTTTCTGCTGTAGGACTCTTCCCTAAGGGGAAGTTTATCCATGTTGAGCATATGTGGGCAGGCTTGGTTTAGAGCACTCAGGGATGAAGGCTGCATCCCCAAGAAGTGTATGGGGATCAGTCTAAGAGAATGCAGGTCCCAGATGTTTGCCCGGTGTTTTCATTGAGCTCAGGGCTCAAGGTTTTGGACACAGAGAAAACTCTCAGAGGGAGACCCAAGTGTGATCTTGCTTCAATAGGGTATTGCCCTCACTGCTCAGGAAGCCAGCAAGCCAGAGGCATCAGCTTGATTATCTATCCTAAAGTGCAGTATTTTTAGCACTCAGTACAAGAATGTTCATTATTTCAGGAGATGGCTTGAAAAGTATGCCCTGGAGAAACAGTGTGATTAACACAGAAAAGCACTCTCTAGAATCTATGAGAGAAATTTCTTGGATTACAATACCCTCTTCATTTCTAGTAGTAACAAAGGATGATTGATGTATATTGCTTTAGCTGATGAAAATGTACAACATCAAATTCCTCGGATAAGCATCCAAGATATTTTCAGGCAGTTTGAAGCTGCAGTCACATTTCAACAGTTATGCCAACATATGCCAGCTGGGAGCTAGCATGCAGTATATCTGTTTGGTAACTGGAAAGGGACTGTATTTATTTTTCTCTTACAAACATGTATAAATTTAACAGTTATGACACATGACAAAAATGACACCTCTGCAAACCAGCACTCTTGTTTAAATTCAGGGTAGATGTAAGGCAGCCTCCCCACTCTTGGCTTTGCACAACTTAATGCTGCCAAAAGGCAAAACACCCCTGGGGCAGCAAGGTATTCCCTCTCAGCAGCCAGCTTGTCTTTCCCAGGTGTTAACAAGAGGAGAGGATTTGTGGTTTGTGGAAATCTAACTGTTGGGTAACAGAATGAGGCCAGAGTTACACAGTGATCACCTTTAAATGCTTTTTCTACTCTGTTAGCCCTGCTTGCTTGACAGACAGACTTTAAGACTGAGAGAAAACAAGCAGAACTGGTATCATCCCTCAGCAAAGAGAGTAATATCACCAGGATAGGTCAGGAAGCAGCAATAAGAAAGTAAAGATTGTCATCAAAGCAAATGTTAGAATGAATAGGTAACCTAAAGGTGAAAGATTTTATATCTCATTACCAATCTGTGGAGTGATTCAGTTTCCTAGTAACCTAATTGAATTGAGCCTGTCATTTTGCAGCTGGGTTTCTTTTGCCAGCTCTGGTGTTAACATCAATGTGCATGTGCTGGTGTTTGTTGTGGTCTTTGCAGGGAAGGTATAGTCAATACAGTTTGTCAGGGCCTCCCAGAACTGGAAGGGAAAAAAAGATTCCAGAATTTGAGTTGGTGTTTGTTTAACAGATCAATGTCCAGCTCTATAAAATCACTACATTTATCTTGCTAGGCATAGGCCAGTAAAAATATATTAGGTTTATGCTAGTGAATTTGATTATTTCCCTTGGGTTTTTTTGTTTGTTTTTTTGTTTTTTTTTTTTTTTGTGGGGGGGGTTTCAGGTTTTTTTCCTTCCTCTAATAGCAGAGTATTCAAACCATTCTGCCTAGTCATTAAAAGGCAACTGTGAACATGATTTCATTTCCACACCCTTATCTCTCCCCACCATGGTATTCAGCTTGGTCATGACTGTGACCAAGTGACAAAGCAGAAAATTAATTCCTAAATTCTCCCTTGAGTTGGTGTTTCAAAATTCAATTCTTGGGAAATAGAAAAGCAACATCAGCACTTCTGCAACCTGACACTTAGCTAAATGCCTTTTGTTTTGCCCAGTGTATTTCACAGCAGCACTGTGGGCAGGCCCTGCCTAATGCCAAATACTCCCAGGTATTTGCTGAGGCTGGTCAGCAGTTCATTAGCACTAATGTACATGTCATGCACTCACACCCAGTGGATTAGGTTGCTATTTAGATTAACAAGCTGCATTTTTGCAGACAGGGAAGGAGAATGTGCCATGTGCCAGCATTAATGAGTTAATTTAATTAGAAAAATTCCAATGCAGGAAGCTAAAATCCTTAGATGAGTAGAATATTATAGGAATTACAAGACAGCAAACACAGCATTGCTGTAGCATTCTGCCTATATACCAAGATATTGACTGGCTTTGGAATGTTTTATTAAAAAAATGTGTCCAGTGGTTCTGAAATATCTGGGCAGAATAAAATTCTTTTCCAGTTCTCTCTCTCTCTTTTTTTTTTCCTGTGGAATAATAATTTTCATACACCCCAAATATCTTACAGTCTCTAAAGCTCTTAGAAAGTTTATTGGAACTGTACAGGCAGTGCCCAGAGTCAACTGTGCCCTGCAAGTTGTTTTGTGACCCAAAACACTCCCTAATTCAGTGGTCCTGTAGCTCTGACTGAAAACTTTCCAGCAGTCATGGAATCACAGAATGGCTTGGGTTGAAATGGACCTTAAAGATCATCTTGTTCTGACCCCCTAACATGTGTAGGGATGCCACCCAACTAGACCAAGTTGCTTCAAGCCCCATCCAACCTGGCCTCAAACACTGTTAGGGATGGGGCATCCACAACTGATCCACCACCCTCTGAGTAAAGGATTTCTAACACCTAACACAAAATCTCTCTTCTATTAGTTTGAAATCGTTCCCCCTTGTCCTACCACTATCTGCCCATCATATACCAGGCCATGATAAAGAAGCCCCCCAAAGAAGTGTGGGAAGGGCCAGAGCTAGACAAGGAACCTTCTCATCTTCCACTCTTCCTTGGCAGGGTGTTGGACTAAATGATTTCCTAACTATCCCAAGATTCTTTGATTTTTTTATTATTTTAATGAAGTACAATGACATTGACACACAGCAGTCTATAAAGGGTTGACTCATTTCAGAGCCAAATGATCTCTCCTGCCCTTACCCCATCCCTCATAAGGGAATCAGCAGAGCACATAGGATGGTCTCATGCAATTTCTGACTGGTGATCACTTGCCAGCAAAGAAGAGACTCACTAGCATGTTCTAGAAACACAACATTTGAAAGAAAGCATCCCAGCTCCAAATTCCACCATGTTTCAGCCACAGTTTGCAAAACATATTTACGCTTTCTTCATGCAAAGTAATCTTCCATTTATTCAGCAAACTAAACAACCAGTAAAGCTTTCTATTGCACTGCACTGAGGATTTAAACAAGTTAAGATTAAGGGCTTAAATCCAGAAAACCTATCACTGTGCTCAAAATAATACCAGGAATTTCAATACATGAGAAAATAAAGAATACGGCATTAAAGATGTTATTACTACGACAGCTGTCAAGATGAATTGCATGAGAAGCATTTAAAAGATTTATATCTCAGTATCTCACCAGGTTAATTAAATGGATGCATGCATTCATTTAAGAGGATAAGGTGGGTTGCAGTGACATAAAATGAGAGGGCTCAAGATTATATTCTTTCAGCATTAACAGGAACAGGTCGAACCAATATCATTTCCATATTCTGTAATAAGCATGATTCATCCATTGCCATTTTCAGCTCTCGTTTTCTTTCTGGCAGAAAAAAAAAAAAGACTATGAACATTTATAGACTAACATAATCAAAGCTTTAACCTTTTCAGTGTTTTCTATTTGGATTGGCTGTCCATTTTTATCATAGGATTTCAGGGCCATGCCTCAGGGAGGAGAGCAATCGCCAGTAAATTACACCAAAGAATGTTGAAAGGTCAAAGGATTACCCTTCCCTGTTTGCTTTTATGGGACATATGAAGCATTCATATCATGCAATAAAATTATCATGACAAAAATGGTGAAAGATAAGCAGATAGAATGCATGAATCTGTAGTCAGGACAGCAGGGGAAGAAAAAGGAGACATTATAGTGTTATCATCAATAAAAAACAGATTATGACAATGGTGTTTCTGTATCCTTAGCTTGTGCACTGAAATCAAATCCTTCAGAACACTGTAAGACCTGTAACCAAGACAGAGATATCCTAGCATGACTGAGGCTATTCATGCTGAAGGAAACATTAGATCCAAAGCTCCCATTTCTTGGCTCAGCTTCTAACCACCTATTATTATATATTATTTATTACCAAAAACCATTATAAAATATGTGAAATCGGTTATTATGTGGTAAACACGGACTCCCTTAGTCACTGAGCCTCTTTCAGCAATGCAAGGCTGTTAACCTGCAAAAGGCATGCTCTGAACTCATCAGCAGCTGCCTCTGGGGCTTTCAACACACATTTGCCTCCCCTGGGAACCACAGCTGAGCTTAGTCAGAAATAGTCAGTTCCAGCCACCTGCAGAAGCTGAGCTCCAGGACCTGAGGAAATTTCACTGTTACTGTTCACACACCTACAGGGCTATGTGGTGATTTGAGGCTCAAAAGCAAACACCCCATTTATATCCCGATAAAGACTCCTCTGACATCAACTAGATGTAACCTCTAACCTAGAACATCATTAATGAGGTTAGTTATTTCTCATGGTAAAGTGGCAGGTTGGCAGCAGGGACTCAACAAAAATCTCAAACATTGAATTACAAATCTTCTTTAGAGGCAAGGACATCCAGTTCATCTAATATGTTCCAATATTCAGAAAAATAAATGCAATTAAATCCAGCATCCAAATCAGTTTGATAACTAACTGAAGAATTTAAAACACATAGTCGAATTCTCTATTTTTTTGCTCAGTTTGATTTTTGTTTTCTTCTCATTTTTTCTTTTATTGGTATAAGTCAAAGCACTGTTCACCAAAGTCCAAGAATTTCAGACCTACGTGTAAGATCTGTATCAGGGTCTCTGTTGCAAGCAATGGTGGATTGCCAATTCAGTTTTTGAAACTGGAACTAGGAGCTTTTGAAATGTGCCTAAAGATCCCTCCCTCTCTGAGGCAGATGCACTTCAGTCAGCATCTCTTTTGCCTGCCCATCTGTTGTAATCATGGTCCAGAGGGACCACTAAAAATCATCAGTTCATTGTGTGCACTCCACCCCTCCCACCTGCGTTGCTAAAAGAGATGATGGTGTCTGTGATGGTCACAGTATCCCAAATAAATGCAACTCCTTTTGGTCCTCCTTGCCAGCAGAGATTAAAGGAATAAAAGATCATTTATTTTGTGTGGTATTCCAGCTCAGTGGATATGAAGAATTATTAAACCATCTTAACAAAGTGTTCAGACATCTGGTTTTACTCCTCTGAGCACTGGGTAACACTTCAAAATGTTCGCATGGCTCAAAGGAAAACTCCCTGTAGAAAGTAAGTATTGTAAAAAATGTTTCCTTAGTTACTAGTAACATGTTCAGTATCCAGCTCTGCGTATCCTTAGATAACCAAACTCATTTGCATCAGAGGGAAATGTCAGCGTCTAGGCTGCAGAATTTGCTCCTAATGAATCTGGGGCTTTGTGGGTTGTAACACAGTGTCTCACATTTCACCTTGTTGTACAGACACTCCCAGTGGGCCAGGGGATGTCCTTACATTACAGGCAATAACCTCATGATGAAGGTATTAGTTCAATAACAGCCCAGAAAAGAAGGTGGATCAAGCTCATAATCCCGTTATGTCCTGTGAAAAATAAAGGAAGATAAGCTACAGTGAAATGCCTGCCATCCCTCTGTGACCTGGCAAGGGGCAGCTGAGAAAGGGCTCCACTCTGCCATTTGCATAATGTGAAAATATCTCCTCCTCCACCCCACCATGACTAAAGTCCACCCTGGGGAAGAACAAGAGGGGAAAGAGCACTGATCTCCTCCAGCCAGAGCAGAACTGAGCCCCTGGTTAGAGGGGGTGGACTAACAGGGAGCAAAGCAAGAACACACAGCCCCAGTCAGCTGGGCAGCTCCAGGTGCTGCCCACACAGAACACCACGCATATTTCTATCAGAGAAAAATCATGTGTCACTTATTTTTCTGTGCAAATGCCTTCAGAGCTCTGTAAATCTGTGCAGTCAGGACAGCTACGGGTCCTTGGACTCTGCAGCCATCTCTGCTCACTGCTATGGACAAGACACAAGAGACATGGTACCAGAGCAGAATTTGGAGGTGCTAGAACTAATCTAGCTCCCATAAGGAGCACCGAAATCCTTCAAATGGTTCCCCACCTTTTGAGCCTTTGCAGAAGCTAAAAGACTATTCACATTTCAGCTGACCTTAGGTCACCTAAGGATGACCTGAAAGAATTCAGCTGCAACTCTCATGCATGCTTCAGCAGTGTCTGTACCTCATGGTCACAGCAGAAAGGTGACAGGGTACAACTCAGCTCTACCACCTTCAGGTTTTTTGTGGGATGTATTCTGTACACACTGATGAGAATACATAAAGAAAAACCCCAGGGAGATATCCCAGCCAATATAAGTTCACTTTATTCTTACACAGCAGAGCATGTAGGACTGTGGGATATCAAGAGCATAAAATTGAAAGGAATTGATACACATTGATTGAATCCACCTTCAGCTTATGGCCAAGAAAACTATCAAGGAAACATTAAAAGTGAATGATGTTCTGTCTTCATGCATATTTTCTTAATGGTGACAGAACTCTGCACAGTGTTGGCATACCAAGCAGCCGTCCACCTCTTATCCCTGCAATTTTAGAACAATCTCATCTCTGTTGCTGAATTCAGCCTGAGCCAAAAGGATAGAGACAAACTTTATGGAATTCATACAATTGCAGCAAAGATGATTAAAGTATTGACTTTGGTGGGGAATGAATAACCAGTCCCTTCATAGCAGCTTTAAACAATGACAAAGAGGAGACTAAAATGTCAAGGAATGACCATCCACACAAGTTTGAGGGACATATCCTAACAGTAGGGACAGCAAGAAATTGATTAGGTTTATTGACGGTGGGCTGAAAAGAAATAAAGAAGGGGAAATGATGCTGAGTGGCTGAAGAAATTACCTAAAGTGAAATCCGATGCAGAGAATCAAAGGAACCCTTGTCATATGAAAAAATGGGGCAGGATGAAGTACAAAAAAACCAAAACACTGAAAGTGAGAATATTGCCAGAAGTGAGATGTCCAACAACCCTGATGAGGAAGAAAAGTCTTTTGTCTCAGCATCTCTGTACTTTGCAGTAGTTCATCCACATTAAAGACAATTAAAGGCTTTTGCATTTGAAAAAATGTTACTCTCTCCTTCCTCCCCATGCCATCAGCTGCTGGCAGTGCTTATTCCAGTTCCTCAGTATGAAGACTGTTTGTCACACACTGATTTCTAATTTCTCCATCTGCCAGAAATGCAATAAAAATGTAAATTAAAAAAAAAATAATGAATTTTCTACTTAAAAGGTTCATAGATCTTCTATGTTTTATATGATTCTCTCAGTCTTTAGCTCACCTGTGCTCATCTACCAAGTGAAATGTCAGTGCCAATAGAGACTGCCATTACAGATAATAATTCAACACTCTGAGATTATGGATACAATACTATCCAGAAAATATTAGAAAGAAATGAGCTATACTATTAGGATTCCTTAATCTCTCTCTCAAGCATCTGTCCATTTTGAATGCAAAATCAAAACAGTCCAACTAAAAAGAAAAAAACAAAACAAAAGAACACAAACCAAACCAAAACTACTGGCAATTTTTAAGTCAGTTTTTCACTAAAATCTGAAAGATGTCTTTGCTTTTAGAAACAACAGTTGGGCTGGCACAGAATTTTTCAACCATTTTTTTTCTATAGAATTCATGTAATGACTCCAAGTGGAGAATTTTACCTAGATTATTTCTTGGAAGTAATGCTATGCAGATTCAAATAAAGCCTTTAAGTGTATAGCTTATGCACCTCTCTAGACTTGCAATAACCAAAGTTATTCAATATTTCTATTTAGCTCAAAATTCAGCTGGGAAATAAAAAGTATTATTAGTATGGAAAAGTGTTAATACACTTGCATGTTCTAAATGACCCACTGTGAATTTGAAGACTAAATATAACCTTTAAAAGTTTGGGGTTTTTTCTATATAAGGTTTACTAATTCAGAGTGGATTGGAAAAAAACCTGTTTTGAGTGTAAGCAAGGAAGAAAAGGATATGCTTGGTTCATTTCAGGTAAACCCTAAGTGTTTGCCCATATTTTGAGTTGGAGATTTAGAAAATTCAGTGACTTCTCCTGTCTCTGTTTCTCCACTGCCCTGTGAAGGTAGTAGTATATGTGTCATTTCCTGAATAAATCCTCTTTGTCAAAGATTTTAATAGTGAAACTTTCTATTAGTGCTACTTCTCTGTGTCATTACTCTTCTCTATCTACCAGATGTGCACATCACTATAAACTCAAACAGGAGAATAATCCTCTCTCCAAACCCTGCTCTGTGCAGTGGAAGACACTCAGTTCTCATTCACATCTTTGCTGTTCTGTCAAAATTAATTTGATGGGAGAAATTCAGCTAGAACTGAATTAAAGCCAGCAAAGAAAAGATTCTGCCACCAAAAGCAGCTACATAGGTGAGACAGATATCCTCTACTCCCTCCACAGATTTAAACCCATTTTCCCTGCAGGGGAAACTAGGAAGCATTAAAGCAGCATTAAAAAAAATAATTAGGGCAGGCCCATATTTTTCTTTAATAGTGGAGGAATTAAGCAGGTTGCTGCAGTCTTTAGTGCTGTTCATGTTTGATTTTTCTTGCTGGCTCACATTAATATTACCTGCAGCTATTGGAGAGAAGAGAAACTCTGAATGGGACTCCAGGAAAGGGAAGAAAAAAGAAAAGAAGAAGCCAGGTGGGGCCTTCATGGGACTTCTTGCCTAAAGGTGTGCCCTAAATACACACATCTTTCGCCCCTTCTTGGATGAGGATCCTGTGAGTTAAATCTCTGCTTCTGCTTTGCCTCACGGCTGGCTGAGCCATCAGAACTGTAAACTCTTGAACTCTGCATCCAAGCTCAGAATCCCCAGTAACACATGGGATCCAACCCTGGAATTCAGGGGAAGAGGAATAAGGAAAACAGGTAAAGCATAATTAGTTTTCAAGCGAGCAGCCAGTGGGTAAAAGGGACATTTCAGTGTTTTTCTGGGGAGACAGGACCCATCAGTAAGATTTGCTCCCTGCTAGGAGCAAGGAAAACTCTGCCTAGGGTTTGTGGCTGTGTACCTTACAAACCATTCTGATCCCAGGCCTGCACCCAAAACTATCATCTAAGTGATAAATTCTTGGCAATGTCTTATGAAAGTTTTTCCTTGCCACAGAAGAATTTTCTGGTATTCAAAAAGAAAAGTAACTCACTTGATTAAAGACAAATTGGTAACTATAAATGACAGAACTGGCTTGTCATGAACATCAAGATGCATTCCCAATCAATAGCATCAGGACAGAACTGCAGCTTAAGGGAAGGAATTTACTAGTTTTAGCAAAGTACATCATTAAATTCTAGAAAAGTCTACAGATTCTTAAGCAGAGAGACAAGCAGAGGCCTTGTAGATTGTGCTACCCTTGCCAGTCTTTTGGTGGTCTCTTTCATTTACTGCGCAATCTCAAAATCCAGATGAAGATATTGGTCTCAAAAGTAAGAGCTAGCAGGCAGTGACATAACAGAGAGCTGGCTATTAAAATGTTACACCAGGTTTCATTTTAATGCTTTCCTTCATAGCAGCAGGTGTAAAAAATCCTTAATGACTTGGCTGAACTTTTAGTATTTTCTAAGTTTTTCTCATATGTAACTGCAATGAGAACCTGGGCCTTTTACCTCCAGCATAATATGGGCATTAGACAGTTTTCATTATTGATAATTGGGATTTTAGCATTTTGCCTCTGGATTAGTGTTTCAAACTCAGATAAGATTGATATTGAATAAAAGTGATTTCCATCAGCTGGCTGGCTGCTCAGTGACCTCTAAGAAATATTACAAGTTGGTAGTAGACAGGTGTCTATATGATTAAAATACACTTTGCAAGCACAGTTGGCACCCTGGAATTTTCTTATTAAGAATCTATAATCTGCTCCCCCCAGCTCATAAATTCAAAGTATTCAGGGGCACAGAGATGTCATTTAAAGACAAGGGGGAATACAGTGTTCTTTGCTAATCTCACAAACAAAGTACCTCTGTTTCTAGAGCAGTTTTGAGTCCCTGGACAAATGTTTTTGTGCACTGCAAAGATTATCAATCACACTATTAAAATTCATTAATTACACATTAGGTACCAGCATTAAAAACCAAATAAAAACCAAAAGTACTGCAGGTTCTCTATCAAAATCTCACAGCCAGCACCATGTATGGTGTTCTCTGTAAAGAGAAGAATACACACAGCACCAACAAAATAGAATGGGACAGGGTGTCCCACATATGCATGAACCAACAATAATTGAATCAATAATCCCAGACATCCACAGAGAGCTCAAGTATTTTTGGTAGTAAAAAATGCTAAAATGCTTTTGGCCAGAGAAGGTGAACCCAACCTCAAAAAGAGGTGCTTCTCTGGCTAGGAATCAAGGAAACAGCTTTGTGTTTGAGGAGGATTTGGGGGATGAGCTGGGGAAACATCACAATACTTTAAGTCTTTTGAATAACCCAGCCCATAATTCAAACCTTTAACCTGTTTCTCTTTAACCCATTAAGAGATTTTGTCTGAGAACATGTGACAAAATATTTTTCATTCATTTTCTTTCTTGTTGCACCAGTTTGGAGCAAAGCAAGTCAAAGCCCTTCAGGCTTAGACCTTGGGACAGATGCAGCTCCACAGAACTGAGACTTCCCAAGACAACCATGGAAGCTTTTGTAGACTTATCATTTATTCACATCTGTGTTAGTGAAGGAAGTAGGAAAACCTTGTACAGAATCCAAACAGGGAAGGAACACTTTGGTAGAATCAATTCCCAGTGCAAGATGTGTTACCCCTCTGAAGAGGAACATTGTTTGGTCTGGTCCTGTTCAAGATGCCATAAGATTTATAAGAACATAAAACAACAGTTGCTAAGTTAGCACTGTTGTGCTGTAGGGGAAGGACTATGGATCCATCCAAGAACAGAGCCCCCACCTCAACATGGGAACAAAACACAGACAAGATTAATTAGCCCAATAACAAAATAATCTTAATTTTGTGAAAAGGTGAGAGAGATGAACCTCATTAAAAAAACCTACAGTTTTCTAATGGTCCTACTAGGAAAGTCTTACTAGAAAATTCCTCCTAGGAATTTTCTTCCTAAACTGATTTTATCAGCTACTAATTTCCTCTGCAAGTGGCAACTGAAATATAGGGACAAAACCACTGCTAAGCAACTCAGCATTTACCCCTCCAGCCTTCAGTTTAAATCCATTAAAATGAGTCTGCATTTCACATATGTTTTAGATGGAGTGGTTAAAAGGAAGAGGAAGATCAGGAACGTGTGCAAAGCAAGTATTCATGCACCTGTTTTTAACACATTTCTGTCACATTGCCCAGCAGAATAGCAATAACCTGTTCAAACTGAGCCACAATCACAAAAAGTTAAAAACTGAAGACAGCACTGTTAACAAATTGCAGATGCATGAGCCTCATCCAGAAAGACCTCACAAATCAGCAATGAGAGGAAGAGAGAGCAAATCATGCAGAAACTATTTAATCAATGAGTAAAGACAATTATAACATCTGTTAATCTTTTGTGTAGGTTATAATTAGATGCTGAGGAGGAGTAGCCTTTAAGGGGGAGGCAGTGAATCCTTTAACATCTGCTAGAAGGGCAAACACTGTGCAATAAATGACTTTAAATGCAATCAGCAAAATGAGAGCTGAGCAGAGTTCACAAAAGGCCTGTATAAAAGATTGAGGATAACAAAATATTTTGCCAAAGGTCAACTCCTGCAGCACTACAGCCTGAATAATGAGTTCTAGTTTATAGGCCACATCAAAAGCAAACGTGATTGTACCTCTGAAAAACAATTCTTTTCTCATTTGTGTCATTATAGCAAAAGCACATGCTGCTGCTGTATATCACGTCAGCTTAATGACTTATTAGGGCTCTATCTATCAACCTTGAACAATTCAGAATAAACAGGTAGGTGTGATGTATTTTGAAGGCCAGAATTCAGTCTGATTACACTGACACAGAACTGTGTCGCACTGTAAAAGTGATGTGATTCTGATTTTAAATAATTAATCATTCAATAGCTTCTAAAAGATCTAATTATTTACTCATTTTGCTGTTGAAAACAACCATATGGTCTAAGCTGTTCCTCACTGAAAATGTGAGTCCAAGAGGGAGGTGTTTTATCCAGTTTAACACGGCCCTCTACTGGCAAAATAACCCCCCAAAATCTTAACACAATGTACCATTTCATCAGATCACTTCAGAGCAGCAGAAAAGATCCTACATTTTACAGCAGTCACATCAAATCTTACAAGATAGGGTAGAGCAGAGTTTTAGGACTTTGCATAAATTAAGTCATCACTTAATCTCTCCAGAATTCCCTTGAGGAGAGCATTACTTCCCACCAGATGCAGCTCTGGCCATCAACAGAGCACTGAAAAAACAAGTCAAGTGCTCATATCTAGAGGAGTAAGTAATTTTAGAAACAAATGCAATCCTTCTACTTGTGTCAAGTTGTGCTGTGTTCCTCAAGAATTGCCACTGATTCCCCACAGGACTGATGCACAATGTGATTTCAGTTTGCACTATTAGGTAATATTTAGTATAGGCAAAACAAGCATAATAGAGCCCAGCTGCCAAAAGGATACTGTTTGAAACACAAATGCTAACTACCACCAAAAGCAACTTCACTGCAAAAGAATTCCTTCTTTTCTCCACCATTGCTGAAAATCCACAGTGGTGATTCAATACAGCTTCAATCAAAGTGAAGCAGACAATGAAATTTGCCTGTGTTGTTGCATGTGGTAATTAACTCTTCCTTTTTGTATTATGTCTGAGCAACAAAGAAACAAAAGACGCGGTAAAGTATTGAATTTAACAATTTAGATAACGATGAATTATAATAATCAATTAGCATTGTCAAAGAAAATAATTTGTGACATGCATTTGATTCTGTCCAGACCTATTGTGTGCACACACTATCCAAGGCTGGTTTGGCTCTGGAAACAAATGGGATTGTCCTGTGGAAAGCTTATCAAACATGCAGTTTAACAGTGGCATTTGTTCTTGCTGTGTGTCAATATTAATAGGCCATAGGCAACATAATTTTTATCCACTGCTTTATAATCCAACCTGCTTTTCAGGGCCTGCCTCATTCACAGCCCACAGGCAATGTCACAGCCCGTTTCCAGAAGCCATTGCCACTGTACAAACCCCGTTTATCTGATCCACCTCAGTGCCAAGCAATGGGCACAAAAAAGATTTCTCAGTGTTTTTCACATCATAGCTATCTAACTTTTCATCCTGAAAACATCATGACTAATTCATGTAACCATCAGGGGAAACCTAATGTGATTCAGGTTCCTGCATGCTGCACAAGCAGTATCAGAAAACATTACAGAACAGCGAATTACAAGTGTTAATGGCTCATGTTCTATTTACATTGTACATTTATCCTGTTTCAGTAATAAAACAGCATATTACATGCTTTAACATCTGAAGGTGTTCTGGCAGCTTTGGCATGGATTTTTCCCCAGCATCACTGCGGTCCTGCCAGAAGCTGAGCACGTGCAGAGCCACACAGGAGCTGCAGAGCATCCTGCTGCATTTGGCCCTGGCTGCACCGAGCTGAGCCCCCCAGCCAGCTGAGATTCCCTCTGACACCTTTGTTCCCTGCCTTTTATCCAGCCCCAATCCCACTTGTCAGATGATTACAGGCTGGAGTCTGCTCTTATTCCATTCCTTTTCAGACGGTGAGAAAGCCCAAAGAATTGACATTCTCTTGGCGATTGTCCCTCTTAATGCCATCCCAGAATATTATCAGATTATACTCAGTATCTTTGGGCAGATTTCTCAGGAAAAATCCAACCAGGGGATCCCTTGGCTGAAAAGTGAGCTCAATCTAATATCCTAATTTGCCACATTGGTATATAAGAAAGAAAATGTAAATGTGAGAAGGAAAATGCAAAAGAGGAAAATGAAAATTGGATGCCCACGGGCTCATCAGGTTTTGAGTGTCTGCTTCTGCTTTTAAGGGAATTATCTGAAGATTAGCTCATGACTAAAGTGGAATTGTACCCTCCTGCTTTGCATTTACTGGGGCAGGATTTCTACTTTCATAAATCTAAACCCCCTAAACACTTATACACAATTCATGCACAAAACAATACCATGGGAACCCATGAAGTTTTCTTTAAAAGCAGTAAAATTCACATTAGAATTTGCATTTAAAATTAAAGAAGAGAAGG
Organism: Zonotrichia albicollis; assembly: GCF_047830755.1. Classification (NCBI taxonomy): domain Eukaryota; kingdom Metazoa; phylum Chordata; class Aves; order Passeriformes; family Passerellidae; genus Zonotrichia; species Zonotrichia albicollis. Next base: position 7,349,989 of record NC_133828.1, on the reverse strand, counting down.
ATAACTGGAACCTGAGTAGGGATTTTTAATCTCACTTTGTCCTAATTATTCTTAAGATTTCAAAGGCTTTTTATTTGCCAACAATACCTTTGTAAACTTTGCATATACGCAATCTATACAAGTATACAAAGAGATCTATACAATCTCTTTGTATATTTGCCAACAATATAAAATAAACTTTGCAAGTGTAAATAATCAGTTTACAAGATCATCTTTACTGGCGGCAAGGAGACAGAGGAAAGGAAAGATTTGCTCTCAGGAGTCACTGGTAGGGATCAAACCCTTTCTATCTGCCTAAAGCAAAGCATCTATCACAACTCTCTGCTCTTCACTCCTGCACTTGGTGGACGTTTCTGAGCTACAAAAGCATCTTTTAAAGACCATATAACAATTTTTAATATTATTTCTGAAAAAATGAGGATGAACACCTGAGGAATAAAAATATGCTCTTATTTACACACCCATTTGAAACACCAAAATCCTTTGCCATTCCCATGGTATTAATGCAGAGCTAAATTTAGGCTGGTTCCCTCCACCCCCAGGAGAATATGCTTCCATTGCACAGACAGAACAACAGCTCCTGAATTGCACAGTATCTCCACATGCCAAGCCACATTATAGCATCAAAAAAGAAGAGCTGGACAGTTTTGATCTGCTGTAGAAACAGGGTCACTTGAGAGGGGCATCTGCAGTTGTGGCCCCTCTGACCTTAATAAGAAGTCCCAAAAAATCTGTTGCTGGGTGAGACCGAGAGGCCTTGCAAATAAAGTCAGTAGCAAGCAAAACAAACCACAATAAATAGTATAATTCATGAGGAATCCTTCAATTCCTATCTGACTGATTTGTACTGACTTACCCTCATACACTTGCCAATCATAATTTTCTCATTTCAGTCCTCAGAAATGTGCTTTGTCTTCACAAAGACAGATCATTAAACAGAGGTAAACAGAAATAAAAAGTTCCTCGTACACAGTACTGGAATTAGGTTACATCCTAGAAAAAGTCTCTACAACTGAAATTACAGTAATTTAGAATGGGCTTCTGGTGAAAGATTGAAATGAGAAGCAAGAGACCTAGGGTTTGTTACCAGCTTTTGAAGTGGGTAAACTATATTTTAATAAACCACATCTATGGACCAGTTTATTCCTCTGTCAAACACAGATAATTCCATGCCAACCACAGCTAGTTGTCCTGAAAATTAGTTAATCCCTGGTCAGAAACAGAGGTGTGTCCCACAAACAGCAGGCAGCACAAAGTTTTTTCATAGCAGCTACCAGAATGGTAGTTTTTCTACTCTGATATTTCAGGATGTGATGTGATTCCTAACATAAACACCCAAAACAAAAATTACAGTTTCTCATATAACTGAGAATTCATTCTATCCAAAAGGTATCACATTTCAAAGCACTGTATGATTCTCTCTTTTAAACTTATACACCTCCAGAACTTGAACAGGAGCTAAAAGTGAAAAATAATCAGGTTGTGTTTGAAATAAATGCCTGCATAAGAAACAAAACAATTTTTAAATAAATCCGTACTAAAAAATACAAGAAATTTATATTAAAAATTCAAATATTGAAATGAATATATTCAAATATAAGAATATTCAAATAAAAATAATTAAATTACAAGAGAACAATCTTCAGACTGTCCAGGTTTTGTTCAGTTAATGACAGCACTCAGGAGACTTTTAAGAATCCTAAAGTTTCATCACTTAAATTAAGAGAGAGCCACTTCAGTGCAATCTCATACAAACAAAAGCCAGAATGAAGTTTTCATTTGTCCTGAACCGCAGTCAGATGCATGGCTGTAATTACTCCTAACAACTACATACTTGCCGCTCTTTTAATTAAAACAAAACTACAAATAGCAACGCTGACACACTCCTAGAGAAAATAAGCTTTACAGAGATGATAAAAACACCAAAACAGCAAAAGCCTTACTTGCAGCAGCTCAGTCAAAACATGCCAGCCCTGGAGGACTCAGAACCGTAAGAAGTCTTTGCAGTCCAGAAATTCTCTTGAGTTTATCCAGTGTTTATTTACCAAGCTTTAAAAGTCTGTGGTTAGAAGAACAGAGTTAGCTTTCTACACCCTGCACAGCACCAAAGCCCTTCAGTAACAGCAGACATGAAGTTTGCTGATAGTTGGGTTTGCTGCTGCTGTGTAGTTGCTCAGTACTTGTAAATACAAGCTCTGTGGACAAAGTCCCAAATGACATCACAGGCAGCTGCTTATTGTTGAGTCTTTATTAACCGACTGTCAAAAAAAGAAAAGCGAGGAGGAAAGAAAAGCCCAAACTATCTTCCCTGCAGCACAATTTGCATCTTAGTAGGAGTTGCAGTGCTACACATATAAATACTTCTGTTTACCCAACTGATGTTTTTCTAGAATGAATTAACAGAGTTTGCAGGCAAAGCAAAAAAGTAAGAAAAACTTAAACAGCTTCACCACGTGAAGAGCACAGGGAGAAAAAAAAAAAAGGAAAAAAAAAGAAAACACCAACGCTGCCTTTTTCACAATTTAGCACTGAATTCTCCTAATTCTTTTGTGTATTTAATAATAGGGGTACAAACCTGCCTGGATCTTAAAGCACAGAGCAGAGAACTTCAGTATGTTGAAATAAAAGTTTCAACTCATTCCAAACTTGAAAAGTTACAGAATTACAAACTATGGTCTTTGCAAGACTTAAAGACAGCTCAACTTCAGTAACAGCACACTTCGAAGAAAACCCTCTTACTTTCCAAAGATGAAAATACAAGAAAGCAAGAAACAGCATCAAACATGGTTATTCACAAGGTGCTAAGGGCACAAATACTGACCTTGCCTTCTCAGAGGGGAGGTGCGAGCCTAAGCAGCACTCTGGGGCTCAAACACACTCAGCTCCCAGCCAGGCACGGGGTACTCACTGGAGAACGAGTCCAGCTCCTAATCTGAATCTCTGTCACAGAGTTCCTGCTGAAAGAGAGGGGCTGGGACTCTGTGCCTCGATCTCTCAGAAGTCACTCCTTTCAAGTCAGAACTTCAAACGCCGAAAGAGCAGCAGCAAGGCTTGTGACAGACTGAGCTCTCTTATCTGTGCACGTTTCCACACGAAGAGGTTCAATATTGGAAACACCTGGCCACTCACATCCAAATACCCTAAACTGCTCCACAAACAACAAAACAAGCGAAACTTGAGCTCAGGGATGAGCGGAAGCCAAGTTTTTGCTGCTTTTTTAATTGCTACACATAAAAGCCTCAACCCAAATTCTGCCTGTATTTACAGAGAGAAAACCAATCTTGGGTCAGATCCTCAGCTGCTGTAAATCAGGCTAGATGCAATTACACACCTGAACAAGAGCAGTCAGCTGCAAGCTAAAATCCTGCTTTTTGCCTGAAAGAGTGCCATTAAAAACATTTGTGTGACCTTAATAACAGAGTGCCTGGTTTTCTTGGTGCTTGCCCTGAGTGGCAGCAATACCCTGCTGGCACGGTGGTGCTGAACTCATTGCAACTGCTCATGCAGGCAATTGCTACCCCTGCCATTTGCTGTCTCTAAAATATAAGTTTGTACTTTTGATGGAGCTCTTTTGTAAATCCCCTGCATTTATTCCTGTGGCTAATCAGCCTTTAGCACATGAGAAACACCATACTGTGTAACTCTGGGTTATATTTACCTCCTTGGCTCAAACACACAGGGCTGTGTTCCTCTTCTCTTGCACACAGCAAGGTATCTTTCTCATTAAGAGCTTGCCAGTCTGATCTAGGAAGTCTTCAAAATACTGTGAGGATGAAGTGGGCTGTGGGAGTAATAACTACTAACACATCATATTGAATCAGATCAATTTCAAACCATAGAGCTTTAGTTACAGCTTCACAAGGGCCATTTAAGCAAACATGAACAAGGCCCTGTGCTTGCATACACATTTCCAGAAGGCTTCAGCTCTTTCCATGAGAAACAAGCCCATAAGATCAGCAGAAGGGTTAGATTTTGGTTAAACCTGTCACAGATTAATAGTGTGATTTCTCAGACAAAGGATGAAATTAATTTTTTCTCCTGCCGTTAGTAGTTATAACATTTCAAAACACATTGATGTTTACACAGAAGCTCTCTTGATGACCAAACTGGTTTTCTCTGAGACACTAATTCAGACAAACACGTGTAGAAGAAAGGAAGAGACTATACAGTCATAAAAGAAGGAAACCACTAGTTTAATTGAAAAAGCCAAGTGCTTAATGAAATAAAAAAGGACGAGCCTTAAGGAAAATTGCAGCCTGTTCCCAAGAAAAATTTATATTATTTAGCAAAAGTTAGCACTTACTTTATTTCCTAGGGTATGTTAATGCATCTCCAGGCTAAGCACACCTGAGTGAGCAGGACCAGGACGGCACACACACAACTCACATGTCTCTGGTCAGGCAGCACTGCAGAGGAACTGACTTGAGTTGCCTGAAAGCAATTTTTCTGACTTTTTCAGAAGTGTGATTATTGTAAAAATAAATGCACAGCAAAACAAGTACTGAGATCTGTGGGTTTAACCAGCGAGTTATTCTTCCCAAGAGGAGAATTGCCATGAGGGTGGACAAACAGATTTTGCATTCTTCAAATTACAGCACTTATTAAGGGAGTGGCCATTAGCTCACCCTGTCAGTGCACTTATCCATCTAATTTCTATTCTAAGTCATAAGATATAGCTGCTGGCTGTGCAGATACCACTTATTTTTGGCAGGAATGCCATGAATTTTGGTAGAACAAAATTAACAGCAGAATTCAGTCCTTGACTAGCTGCAGGTTGAGTGGAAAGATTAAGAAGTCAAAGTCATGGGCAGCAGTCATTGCTCCTGGCCTGATGTGCAGTAGGCTGAGCTGATTCTTTTATCTGAGGAAATAATTCAGCTTTCTACTGCCTCATTTTTGATGAGCAGACAGGTAAGATGAGACTTCACAAACTGATCTAAGGGCACACAGATATTAGGAGAGCTTGTCAATTAACCTCTCACAGTATGGCCAGGATCTCTTAAAGACCCCATGTCTCATAGTAACACAAAATCCATGCTACTTAAGGTTCGCTATCCACATTTTGTCTTTACTTTGTTATTAACTTAAAAAGTTCCTCCTCACTGAAGAATCCAAAACAAGGACATCTTCTTGGAAAATGCACTAATTGGCTGGGATTAAGTCACCTAAACTGCACTTTTACTGAAGCATGCCAGAATCCCTGAACTTGTGATGTGCTTGCACACTTCTAACCAGCTCAGGAGCAGAAAACAGCTTGGACCAGGTGTCTCAAGGTTCAGTCTCTCACCACAGACCCCTAAAGCTGCAGCAGAGGTGCCCCACAGCCTGAAGAGTTAAAAGGCAGGTGGGAAGAGCTAAGAGCTTTTTCCCTGAGAGATTTCCCAGAGTCCTGAGAGTTCTGTATGGTTCAGTGCAGCCTCAGCCAGCCAACCCATGTAAAACTCTTGTTTTACTCTCTAACCACTGCTGGGGCAAGGACAGACAAGCTGACAGGCTGAAGAGCAGTTTAATGTAGGGTAACATTGCAGGATGTTAAAATCTCAACAGATTGTAATATGGTAGAATAAAAAATCCTTATCTCTTATATTTTAGTCCCACAGTAAATACTTAGATCACTGGAGTACAAATTTAAAAATAAAAACAACAAGTTAAACAAATTGTTGGCTGCAGAATTTGCCCTCTCTGGAGTTGCACATGGTTGGAGGTGTTGAGCTGGTTCCTAAAATATCATGGAAATTTCTCCAGTGTACTGAAGAGCAAAATGTTCTCTGAAAATTGGCTATTATGCTCACTTTTTACCAACACAGCTATGTCCTACAAAACATGGGCCTACAAGAACGTGAGGTGTCACAAGTTAACACAGTAAACACTTTCCTGGAGTAACTGGCCAAGCAGATAAACAACTGGCAAGTTGAAAAAAGTAGAGAGAATAAAAGGAAGGGTGTGAGGGCAGTATATGAATCTCCTCAGATACTCACTGTCAAAAACTGGCCTTCAGTTGAAGCAGTTTGGTTGGCTGGTAAGCTTTTGATCACAATGATAATTTGGTTTTTAACCTTGCTAGGTGATTTTTTCAAAGCTTTTTACTTCCCCTGCATGTCAAGAATAGGGAAAAGGTCCTTAGCAAAGGCAGGTTTTACTGCTGGAACAAACAATAGCTCTCTCTTCTGTCACATTTATGTATTTAAGCTTCAGAGAAAGCAGCAAATAGCATATAACAACAGTAACTCTGTTCAGATTGGCCATTCTGCTGCATCAGGGTTGGAGATATCATCAGTCCTAGCCAGTTGTGCTCTCCATTCCTGGCACTGCCATGCTGCCCTCTCCAAGAGCTTCCAGACAGCTTCTGTAACAACCTGTCCGCTCCTCAGCCCCTGTCACTGCAGTTAAAAAATATTATATTCTACCTCCTGGAAGGGCACCTTTATATGGAAACCTTTACTCACATCCCACACTATGGGAAATCCTGTCCAGAAGTGTCAGGATGAAGCCTTGACATCCAATTCTGACACATAGGAAAAAGAAAGTCTAAAATGAAATGTTTAATCTAGCCTTTTCAGATGAGCTGAGAGCTAAAATGAGCATATATGATTGCTCCTGCCACAGCAGTGATTTGCAATCAATTTCTAAATCATTTTCAGTTCCATAATTTTTGCTTCAGTAGAATTCTATGAAAGGCATTCATTGGAGAAAATTGATGGGATGTCTTTAAAGGACATTGCCTTTCACTACAAATTGCCTCATTGTAAAAGACGATATTAAGCAAATCATAAAAAGTTTGTTTTGAGCGTTTGCCACTTGAAACTGGAATCAGTGTGAAGAAGCTGAATTTTTGAACTACAAGGGAACTCATAAATATTGTAAATATAATTACAAAATAGAAGCACATAGGACTGGCTCTCCTTAATTCCATAGCTTTAAGTCATTATTCCTTCTTTGCCTTTCCTGTTGTTTCTGGAATCAAACAATTGATTCAACCACCAGTGACCTTATCCGGAATTAATTGAAATCAATGGCATTAGTGGATTCTGGAGCAGGCCCAAAACCAATGCATGTTGAAGGGCTTTTTATATCCTTAATCACACCAGTAAGCCTCTGCAAATGCAGATTCCAGTGGATCCAACCATTAAATCAGTCCTGCAGTGTTTAACTTCACATATGGACAGAGGTCCCTGCTGGATATTGAAAGTGGTCTCTATTATGAGGACAAGGTTATTCCCATAATCTATTCCTGATGAAAGCATGCATTTGCCCAGGTGTCAGTGATCCAGCAGGGCTGGCAGCTGATGGCAAGGCTGACTGATTTGCTCTCTGCTGCTGCCTCCTCGGACGTGTCGCAGTGTGTCAGCAGCAGAGGTAGCGCCTTGTGAAACACACATTCCTCTGATGCAAGCATCTGGCTTCTTGGCAGCCAAGTCGTGACAGGTTCTGCAGCAGCTGGGATGGCCCCATGCTCTTTCAGATGGTTAAATAGTCTTGTTTTTCAGCCTAGCTGTTTGTTTTCCTGCTGCACTCCTGGATGGAAGCCCATTGGCCCTTTTAATCAATGAGCTGGCCGTTGGGTGGGAGTAATCAGCCACATTTCTGTGCATGTCAGAGCAGAGGTTTTGCACAGAGACTGCCAGCCCTACAGCCCTGCACTCTTGACTCCATGCTTAACCTTGTCCTGCTTCATCCTGACACCCAGCACACCAACATTCAGTCTTCCCAAACTGAAAGAAAACACTTCATCCTTTAGTCATAGGATTTCCTGGATTTCATAGCTCCTGCTTTGTACAGAAGACAGAATTCAGATCAAATAAGAAATACAATTTATTTATTTCAGATGGCATTATAAACTGTCCTCCCATGTGCACACACCAGATGGAGATAAGAATCTGGCTGGAAGGTTTAGCCTTACATTGTGTGGCACAGAGGTAACAGCATATCAGATTACTGAGAGAAAAAAATCTTCAGAGAAGATTCCATAAATCTGAAATAAATTTTATTTAAATTGCTTTTAAACATATTATGCAAATCTACAACATAACGAGCAGTTCTGAGTAATTTCCTCGAATAAATGAACACATGGCACTACTAACACCTAATGTGATAATGCAGTATTAAAAAGTTCTCACAGGGATACCACAAAAATCAAAAGCTGTCATCTGCCTCTCAGCCATTTGTAAGCCACCTCCACCTTTTCACTCTAAATGATAATCTGTTTCCCCTTTTTTCCTGTGTACTGCTGATTGTGGAGGGAAAATAAGTAATGAACAGATTTGGACAGGTTACATTTTCCCCTTGGCAGGGTCTTACTCTTTGCTCTTGTGCTTACCATCTGAAGCTCTTTTTGTGGGGTGCAAATACTCCTATTTCCACAATCACCAGAAGAGAGAAAATACACAAAAAGGCCGATTCCTGCCCTGCCACAGAGAGAGGAGGGAACAAATCTTCCCTGCCATCTCCCTTGGTGTGTTTCACTGATGGCTTGATGAGGACCTAGTAACAAGCTGATCTGTCCTATCACCCACCATTTGCCAAATACACACACACATGCTGTTAATCAGTTCTAGTGGCCAAAATGATGCCTGTGGAAACAACACATCAGTGTCAGCATGGGCTCCAACCACACTAGGCCACACATATCCAGAGTGACCATACTCAGCACCCACCACCATCCTGTCCTAAAGGAAGTAAGAAAAAAATAGTCCCAAATGATTCTGAGATTTGTTACTATAATTTAAGGTTGTCTTTGGGTCTTTCTATTTCATCTCCAAAGCAGGACAGGCAAGAATTGCTTCCAACAGATGACATAGTAAACGAGAGCTGTAACAACATGCCTGGTTTTAATACCATATAATTCCATACTATGACACACAGCATAAATTGATAAAAACTGTCTCATTTTAATGAATGACTGTTATCAAGAAGAAGCAATCTGAAATGCATTGCCAGTATCCTGGTCTCTTAACACCCATAAAATCTGCAGAAAGTTGTTCCATGTCACAGGTAAAATGTTCAAGGGTTAAGCTGCTTGCTTAAAGCCCAAGACACCAACAGATTAAAGTCTAGGAATTATTGCTCCCAGCAATGTCAGTGGAGCCCTGGACAATACCATGAAGTTTTACTCAAAAGTAACACAGTGCAAGTCCTCAGGCCTCTCAGCTCTCTCTGGAAAAATCCTGGGTTGTAGAAACTGTACTAATATAGAGTGCACACACTGGGATTTCAACAGTATGCTGTGATTACAACTAATAACAGCTAGCAAGACAATTCTCAGGACAAGAGGCCAAAGTGCCTCTGTGAAAAAGGTGATGGAAAAGCACAAAATTATTTTTGTAAGGAGAAAGTTTTCTCAGTCTTCCTGCAAAAAGGAAAAGCCTCCATCCTGTTCCTCTGGCTAGAAAAGGACAGGTATATCAAACAAAAGCTGTTCCGGTTTACCACGCTGCCTTCTCCACTACAGTACTGAAGATTTTATTGCATGCTATAAAGAGAGGAAAAACTCATCTTGTAGTCATATAAACACAGTGAACAACACAGAATAAGTATCAATTACTTTTGCAAGTTCCAGTGATAGCTTCGAACCCTGAGGATAATTTCAAATGGTATGACAAAGTCTTCAGTTAGATTAAAACATCAAAAGCAAACTAGCATTCAAAACCAAACAATTTCGTCTCTGCTGAGGAAGTTACAATAAATTTTCTGAACTGGCAGATTTCCCTCCTAGCTGTTCAGCTGTTCCTTTCCCACAGGTAAAATAAGTCAATCTGTTTGAGAAGACAATTTGCCACCCAGCTTACTTAATGCCACACATTAAAATTAAATGACTGACTAATTTTGTTGTCAAAGAGCTGTTTTAATGGGAATTCATGGTTAAAAGAAACAACCCCAATAGGGAAATAAAATCAGATGATGCTGACTTCCATGTGAATCAGATCTAAATAAAATAACTGTCCAACTTTTTGCCTCTTTTTACATGGAACTTTTCTCAACTCCTTCAACAGGTCCTGCATATATGTCAGTCCCTGTTCAGTTTAATGCCATGATCCAACTTTGGCTCAGTGATGTCAGCATAAACACAAACATGACTAACAGAAAACAATAGATCTGTGACAAATTTTTGCTCATCTGGAATTGAACATAATAAATTCTTATAGCATATAGCAAGCCAATGTAGCTGCATTTTCCCTTCCCCTTGTTCCAACATATGTGGCTGTGGAAAGTGCGTGGCAGTGGTGCTGGGTGAATTCACACAGGGCCCTGCAAGGCTTTGCAGAGACATTTGAAGCAGCTTTAAATAAGTTACTGTGGTTCTGGAAAGCAACTTGTCCACTTTTAGTTCCCTGCATGGAGCCCAGCCCAGGAAATACCCTGGCAGAGTCCTAAGGGAGTGCTACAGTCCTGCCCCAGCCCAGGAGCAGCTTCAGAGCCAGCCCAGGATCTCCACACGACACTGCCCTACGACACAGAGGCAAAAAAAGTGTTAATTTTGCTTTCAGAAAAAGGCAGGGAAATTCTTTATCTTCACAGCATAAGTCAACACCTGAAAAGGCTTTCCTAGTCATGGTGTGAGCTCATTTGATTCATCCTAGAGCACCATTCTTAACTGAAAGAATAAAAGTCACTCTGAGGTTGAGTACCACCTTTGAAATGGTCTGTGGGAGCATGAAGCAAGACTCATCCTTGCTTTTAGATAGATGAAGGGCTAAAGCTCAAGCCACTTCACTGGCCTTTGCCTACAAAGGACCAAAAACCCAAGTGCACACTGACCAGCACTGCTGGGGTCTGCTCCACATTCCCTTGATTTCAAATAATCTTTACAATTCAGGTGAGCAATGCCTGTTTTCAAAGGCCAAGTAACATGCATACACTCATGGATATACATGCATTAATAACAGGGATTAGCTGCCACTAGCCAGAACCATTTGCTTACAATATTTGGAATATCCTGAAGAAGCCTTTACAATTTTAACTCAGATATTCTTGCTCTACTTTATGTTCTAGGTTGCTTTGCTGAATGATTTGGGTCAAGTCTTGTGTGTTGACCTAGAGGTCAGTCATGGCAGACACTTGGAAGAGTTTCTCTGACACCTGCCCTGCTCTGATCATGTTTCCTTATTCCTCCTTTTGGAGAGATTTTACAGATTACAGCAGTTCTCAGCATGCAGAAGTGTGTCTTACTCTATATGAATAGATGTTATTAGCATTGTTTATGTGATGCCACAGGTAAATGGACAATTTCAAAGAATTTAAAACAAGGCCCATTGTGCACATTGTCACCATTTTATTTCAGAGCTCTTCCAAATATCCCAGAAGTTTGGACAAGAGAAATTTCTGCTGTGCTCTGGCTTTGGCACATGCCTTTTAACAGATGGAAATTATTGTTATGTAGCCTCAGGTCATATCAGGATCTCTTTTTGTTTCTGTAATGAGGCCCAATTAATACCTAATACTGACTTTCTGCCACTCAAAGGATTTTAAAATATCAGGATTTCAGCCAGAACTGTAATGCTGATGTGTGCTTTTATGATATAATCTAACTGTAATTACCCAAACCAATATCAACATAATAGTCATTCTTATTCTATAGGAAACCTGGGTATTCCACTGTATTCAAAAAATGCTTACTCTAAAAGACTTTTCTCACTCCCATTGCAGGGTCAGCATTTCACCTTATGTGAAGTAGAGTTGCAAATTAGAGAAATTAGAGTAATTACATTGAGCTAGACAGGCTTTGGGCTTGTCTCTTATTTTGCTGTAAAATAAGACAGGCCAGGACAGGACAGGACAGCTGTCACTCTGTGCAACCTTACCATGTAGCATTAGAAATATCTGCACTGAGAAGTGGTTTAGAATAGCTATTTTGTAGTGATTTACTGCTAATTTTGTAGACAAAACCCTAAAGCCAGATTTCTATTTTTAGGACTTATGACTTTCAGAAGGTTTTACATTAAATGACAGCAATTAAAAACTTTATTTACAAAATATTCACAGATTAATACTCAATTATAACTTATTCAGCATGCAGACCTCCAGGGTAAACACTAGCCCTGAAAAGATCATGAATGCTTGAAATTTTTTAACTTTTACCTGGGTATTAGAAGTTTGGACTGAATATTTAACAATTCTGGGCAAATGATAAGATGACACTGAAGTTTACAGTTCAGCTTTTTCTCTTTCTCTATGTGCAACACAGGGAACCTCCTGGAATGACTCTCAGCATCTTTGCTGAATCCAAAGGACTGTTCACTAACTGTGGTTTCCAGCTGCTGCCCAACATACCACCAAATTTCCCAAATTTCCACCAAACTCTACATCCTGACCATCATACTTGAAACAGATTAAGACAGAATTGGATTGCCCAAATACATTACAAAAGAGAAACTTACAACCAAGACTAAACTGAATGATACTAAAATATAGTGAAATTAATGTAAATAAGCTTAGTATCTTCTTTCCCCTCCTCCCTTTCTCTCCTTAGAAATATTCAAAGATCAGATAGCTGGCAAGATAAACAGTAAATGCTACTGCAATTTAATGGGGGCTATGTACCAGAAATGGTAAATAAAATTACAGAAGTTGCTTTACTATTACATGGTAAAATTTTTAAAAATATATTTAATTACTACTCTCAGAAACTGTGCTAAAAATAGGTTCTTGAGTTGCATTTTTTCTACATGACAGATAAATGTAGGAATGTAGCCTTCTCAAGGAACTGTTTGTACTAGGCACTGCATTTCCTCTCCACCCAGCAGAACTTCCAGAAGAAGAACATATGAATTTTGCAAGTATATCGAGGAGATAATAGTTACCACAGGCTGTAAAACTGGAAGATCATAGACATGCAAGTATATGCAGGTGCTACAAGCAAGCTACATTTTCTTCCTGCCAAAAAGGCCTCTCTAATCTCCAAGCTAGTGAAAATGTCCTCATGGCTCCAATATTTTCCCTGCAGCCACAACAATTTTTAAAATACATATGCAGCCATTTGATTTTGTCCCCTAGAAGAGCAAACCCAGCAAGTGACAGTGTCCATCAAACTCCCTTGAAGGCTGCATACATTTTATATACATCTTGCAAATTAGTCTGCATACTCAGGTTCTCTGTACTTATTTAAATCCTACCATCACTTCACAAGAAGAAGGAAGAATGTTGATTTTAGCCAACAAGGTTTAATTTACTCAAAACAACAGCATGGTCATGCCTTGTACAGCTGAAAGAATAGCCCTGTTTCCGTGGGGAATGGCAGTGTTTGGTGCTATGAACTAAAAAGCATTTGTCCCAAACAATGCCAAAGCAGAGGGGAAGCAGCGCAGCCCCAGGTCTGACTCTGCTGTCCCACTCCTCCTGGCCTGGCTGGGTGGCACTTGGCTTCTCCAAAAAATGCCAAGAACTCACCTCAGAATGATTAATGCCACACCTTCTAACTAGGATGCATTCCTTTTCTACACATACCTGCAGAAAGCTGTTGTCCTCAAGTTGTCACACTCTGGAAGCGTTTTTGAGGGAAAACAGCAAAAGGCAACAGCAGAGACACTTCCCAAAGAAGATGTTCACCTGCAATATCTTCCATCTGAGTTTGCCAGTGCTCAAGCCCTCTAACCAGCCACCTCAGCTCCACAGAAATCTTTTCTGGGAATTACACAACGACCAAGTGCCTGCTCCTTACCACAACACTTACTCCTTGCTTGAGAATTTAAGCTTTAATTAAAAGTTTCTACACCTTATGCCTGCAAGGAAAATTTATCAAAACACAAGCAGAACATAAACCTTCAACCCATATAAAGCTTGAGACAACTGCTCAGAAATTCTGTTTTTCTTCTTAACACATCACTGAAATGAAATCACAGCATTTCCTAAAGGCAGCTTCACTGAAAACACTGGATTTTTAATAAATATTTAAGTGTCGTTCTCAGGGGGTTTTTGCCACCCTTCTTAAAGCAGTCTACAATATTTTTGCCTTCAGCTTTGCTGGTTTTCCCCTCAACAATCCCAAAAGAAAACCTATACCTTTTCTGCTATCTAAAACATATTTAAAAGCAAGATATTGACAGACTACAATAAATCGTACAGAGCAACAGTATAATTATTTATTTAGCAGAGATTTCCAACAGGCATGTATTGACACATTTGCTTAGGCAAAATGCCTTTCCTTCCAAAAAAACTTGAGCTGCAACCAAGAGTTTCAGGAAAGGCTGCAAGGTGTTGGGGCTGGGCAAGGACAACTATGGGGGTACAGCTCTTTTCTCACAAGCTTCTTTGTCACACACACTGGCACAAAATTTCCTCTTGGCCATGTATCTAACACCACAATTAAAAGCTGTTAATGTCCATGGAATCCGTTACCTTCCATGGGAATTGAGCATACATACCACAAGCTGCACTACACCAAGCACCCCCAAAGGAGAAAAGCCTCCACAAAGAACATTCCTGAGCAAGACCCAAAGCCAAAGGGCAAACCTCATGCTGCTTGTGGCTCATCCCTGCCATGCAGTGCCACCTCACACTCCAGAACAAGAGTTCCAGCCTCCAGGGAAAGGCAGACAGACACTTCAGCCATGGCACACTGCAGAGGCCACACAAACCCAGGTTTGTTCCAGGACCAAACCACAGAGGCAGCGAGGCATGGCAGTGATTTCACAAATCCACAGTCACTCATGTCACTGCTTCTCTTTCCACTGAGCCCAAAGCTGCACAGGGAGCTGTCGGCAGCCACAGTCCCTCTCCCCATCCCAGGAATGCTCTCCCTCCTCCTCCTCTGCTCCCTACCACAGCTCAGGGTGACTCAGCTCAGCTCCCAGGAGGAAAATCATCCCTGCTGCTCATGCACATGAACTCTATCTGTCCACAGTGATACACATGCCCTTTTGAGGAACCTCAAAAAGGAGAGGAAGAGAATCTATGGGGAATGGTAGGACAGAAGTGGATTGGCACACACAGCCACAGCCATCCTGCATTAAAATGAAGCTACATCCATGTGGTTTTCCAGGAAAAAGGCTGCTATAGGATCTTCCATTGGACATCATTCAGCGCAGTGAGATGGGCTGCACTTGCACAAATTGCCCCAAACTTTTGTACATTGATTTTATTCCTCATGAAATTATCAAATGAAAAAGCTATTAAACTTACTTCATACAAAAACCAAATTTATCTTCTATATTGAGCCAAGAGTATTGACATTGCCACCCTGCTGGTACCCACTGAAGAGTCTTATAGTAGGCTGCTCTATTGCACAGATTGTTTTTAAAGTTTCAAACACCTGTGCACTGTCACAAATCTTTCCAAAGTTTATGGCTTCCAGTCATTCACCTAATAACTGTAAAAGTGCCTTCATGGGACTATATGGTTTAAAGGAGGAAAACAAGGGGGAATCCAGTGTATCACCACTTCTCCTACCTTAACTGAATGCCTTACATCCATTTCTCTTCTTTCACTCCTGTTCAGGTATGAATGATAGCATCCAGTGAACATACCCCTGGGAAGAATGGAGCTTCCTTCACCACAGAAATTCTGTTTTTGTGAAATTTTTCAAGCTGATAAATATCCTTATAACACACAAGTTTCCAGTTCAAAGGATAGTGCTCTGCCTCCACAGCACCCAGCTCCCATAGTGGTGCTAAAAAGAGGAATTTGGCTCAACTCTAACTACACACTATGCCAGAAACAAAAAGGAAAAAAAGAAAAAGCTCCAAATTCAATAGTCCTCATTCCTTTTATTGTAAATACATTTTCTAATCCAGTGGTCCAAATCACAAATTCATGAGCTGGTTGTGTGCAGGGCCTGATAAATCCCGAGCCAGTTAAAAACCAACACGCACTGATAAAAGATCAGTCTATGAAAGTGAAAGGTTTGAACAAGTGGGAACAACTTCACTTTTTTGTTAGGGCAGTGCTTTGTTGCATATACAGACATGAAGAGCTCTGGAACCAGGGCCGGTGCAAAGATGGGAATTGAACTGAAACGTGAGGAAGCTCTTCCCACTGCTACCGGCACTTAACGCAGCTGCCATCAAAGAATGCCTCTCACCTGAATTTTTTCAAGACACAAAAATAAATTACCACGAGTCACCATTTCTTGATCTCTTTCTGAACAAGAGCACACACAAAAAATTTTATAAACCCCTTTGTGCAATACCATTTCTAGTATATTGACAAATACTCAAATTACTGAAAAAGCCCACAGGCCCTGGGGATGCTGCATGGTAGGGAAATGTTTGTATTTTGAGCTCTACCAGTTCTACTGACCAAGATATACTGTTGCAAACACTGAACTCATCAGGGGATTAAAGAGTTAATAAGAACACAGGAAACTGCACAATTACATAAAGTACAATCTGTCACTTAGATATTGGAAATGGACTATGAAGATGCCAGGATAAGTGCATGTACTTATATACAGAGAACATTTTAAACAGTTGACCATGATTTATACGTGCAGCAGCTGTCACAGACACTATTTCTGACATCCAAAGAGCCTATGCATACTTTCAGTGGGAGAAATTTCTAGTTATTTGCCATTTTGTAGAACTGTAAATCACATAAATGCTCATATTATTACCATGTGCTCTGACAGTTTGCATCAACAGACCATCTTGGAAGAATTACAGTGATGAATTTTTGACAGTATCTCATATAGCTGACAAACATTTATTTGAAATGCTGTGGTACAGAACCTGCCTCTTTCCGATCTTGAGATTGACCCTAATGTAAACTATCGCATACAACAGATCAAAAAATATATAGCCTGGCTCTCAATTTGTGATCTCATTGTCATCATTCAATGGTTCCCATAAAGATTGTTTATTATTGATGTGAAATGCTGGAACCAAAATATCCTGTAGCTGGAAGCTGGAAGTCTCAGTAACTGAGTCAGAGTGACTCTTCTGGCCTTCCCTCAATATGCTTTATTTCTTCTATTGAATAAACAAACAGTCCCATTCTGTAATGACAACACGAGCCAGGATTTTCCCATATTGTTTTGACAGATGTTGTCAGGGACTGATTACAAAAACCTGTACACCTAGATACTTAAATGCTGTGATATTCCCTAATACAACTGAACTACGTGCAGAATAAACTAATGTCATAGGAAGTTCAGCTAATGAAAAGCCTCTGACTATGGAAATTAAACTGCAAAATAATTTTTCCAACTGCAACAAAACTGTTTTTAAGGGTACTGGAGATAAAAATATGTTATTTGGTACATTGTACTAATAGAGCACACAAAACAATGATGGACTGATTACAAAAATACCTCACTGTTTGGTTCAGGCACCTTGCAGGGAAAGACCAGGTCCTTTTCCAAAAGTCTCAATACTCCAAAGCCCTCAGCCAGCACAGCCAGACCAACCCTAGCTGCTACTTGGCTCAGTAAATTCAGTCAGAATTTAATCTATTAATTATGGTTTTGTGCTCCGTTTTTACAGGTAGGGGGAAAATGCATCAAAACAGGTAGGCTTGAATTATATGCAATTATTTTAAAGATTTTTCTGGGATTTGTATTGCACGTGGGTTGGGAGATGCTGTTTCACTGACCCATGGTTATTTAAGAAAAATAAATAAAAGTAGGCTGAATCCCCACTACTTTTACACACAGAACTGTGAAACAGAATGATTTTCTATTATCAGGTGTTAATGTGCCCTTTGTAACTGTTAAAAGGAAACCCAGACACTGCACCATGGGCTGCCTTTTTGAATGCTGCTTTTCAGGTCTGTAGCCCCCACTGGACCTGACATTTACTTGTTAAATAGATCACAAAGTGAGTTTCAAGAGGACAATATTTTTCTAAGCTCAGGGAGAAGGAGGGGACATCACAGTGAGGGTATTTAGACAAGCCAGACACTGTTTTTGCAAACCTGACCCACTAATAATGCTGGAAATTAAAAACCTTTTGCAAACCTGGTTGAATACTAATTCTGGAAATTAAAATCCATAGCTCTGTATGATTGACCAAAGAGATCTTACATCATTTTTTCAATGCAGAATGAGACACTGCACAATTCATATGTACAAAGTGTATTTCCTCAGTACTTCTCTAGATTCCACAGAAAGAGATTTGCATGTATGTGTGCATACAGACTGAGGGGAAGGTTGAAAAGAGATAAAAGGGTATCAACACTACACTGCTCATTTGCAACAGTTGAATCCTTATGTGGTTGGTTGGAGGAAGATCCTAACTAGATACGAGCCAAAAAATATTCAGTGATCAAAAGTTTTCACTACTGTCTCTAATAAAATACTTCCCTTGGTTAGAAAAAAAAAAAAAAAAGAGAGAGAGAGTTTGATTTTTTTTTATTAGCTGTGGAAATGTATCATTTCATGGCTTTTCTTCTGTCATATGTCTTCAGGTGTGTTAAACAAGCCCAAACCTGAGAATTTTGCAATTTTTCTATTTAGAAATAACTTTAAATGTAACCTATAACTGAAACATAAAGGTTTAATTCTTCACCACTGTGAAGAAAATTTGAAATCTATTCAAGCAATATAGTGCAGTTAGCATCCAGAAGGGGTTTAGGTGGGATTTATAATACCCCAGTCTTTCCAAGGATACAGGCCTAAGTGACAGGACCTGCATGCCAAGGACAAGACCAAAGCCCACTCTTAACCTTGCAAAATTTTCCAATGATTTTCATTACTATTAGACTGATTTGATAGAAATCTCACAAAAGTGAAAGCAGTCTTCTCAATAATCATGTTTCTTTTACAAAACCTTAGCTTTCTTCATACTAAATACATATAAAGAACATTTTTTCAACAAATGCAGCACCACCAAATTGAAAGCAATCGCTGCCTAGGAAGGATTATGAACTGTCTATCATCCCTCTGTGCCCTAAGTAGGGTCAATAAGTCATTCTTGCCATGCACAATATTATGTAAGAAATTACAAAGGGGCCCTATTTAGATGACCTCCTTTTTTTGTTTCATATTCTAATTGCCCAGCTAAAAAGAACTCTCTGTCCCAGTGGAAACTTTGGGAGCAGCACTGAGCGAGCTGAGCACACAGGAGCACTTTACACGTGCACTCTGACCTCTCCTGACACTGCAGGTCCTTTTCCAATTTCCAAAAGTTTCCAGGAGGAAGCAGAGGGAGTCAGCCCTGTCTGTGTGATGTCTCAGTGACATTTTGCTGAGATGATAGTTCACTGGGATTTGCACATCTGAAACTCCCTCCAGGGAGGCTTGTGAGAGCTTCAGCCTAACCTACTTTCAGCACTCCATGGAGGAATTCTGTTCCAAGAGCCAGCAGCCACTGATGGCAGCAGGAAGATGCAAAGGAGTGCAAAGGGACCTCAGCCCTGTAGGACCCAGTGAGGCCTAAAAACCACTCAAAAAAATGAAACATCCCCATGAAGTTACTGAAAATTGAGGTCCGATTTAAGGAAAAAAGGGTATTTTGGGGACAACAGTACTATTGAACTAACACAAAACCAAAAACAAGTATGCCTTAAATGAGAGTCTAGCAAAAGCAAATTTGAAAAAAAACATATTCACCCTCCAATATCTTTGAAACCATTTATGCTTCCAGCTAAAAAAAGGTGTCATTGTGAGAGATACGTGATGACACTCATAATATTTCTAGCCATAGGATACATTAGATGATTGGAAAACCAGAGTCAGGCTAAGTCTGGTTTGCTCTGTTACCTGAATTCCAGACCTGAAGCAGCTGTGGCAGAGGAGAGAGCTCTCCAGCACATTCATGGACCCCCACACTGAACTTTTTAATGTGCCTCCACAGACAGAACAAATTGTGGGTATTTGCACCTCTCTCTTATTTTTTCCCTTGTCTCATATCACAGAGTCCCAAGGACTATCTAATATATTCGTTTTTAAAGGCATCCTCTTTTCATGCCTCCTGAATCCAATTTAGACTTCAAACTTTAATTCATTGAAGGGGGATGATACCTGGTACCTCAGTGAAGAAAATGAAGACTGTTAAATCCATGTGATTCATTTTTCAGATGAAATAAACCCCTCTAGGAAATAGTGGAATAAAATAGATCCCCAAAAACCAAACCAGGTAGGTATCATCTTTAATTCAAATACATTTATTTGCACTGTTCTGGGCACCTTCAGTGGTTATTGCTTCCTGCATGCAAGAACAGAAATGTAAAGCAGAACCAGTGGGTGAGGGCAAGATGCCAAGGAAGCAAAGTAAATAAAAATAAAAAAGGCAGGAAAATTTCATCTCTAGTGACAGAGGACATAGCACTCCTGATTATATCACATTCCTCCCAATGGGTTATATACAAATGAGGACTGGCAAGGTGAGGTGTCCTTGTAGCAGATAATCACAAGCTGGGCCACAAGTGCTTTTCCCAAAGTTTGGCTGTGGGAGTGCTGATTGCAGCCCAGCCTTGCTACAGTCAGACCCTTCAACCCTTACACATGGTGCAGCACGATTTATTTTACACAGTGAGCAGAGGCACACCTCTCCTTCTCCCTCCCACACCTGCCGAACCATGTCAGAGGAATACTCCCCTCAAATTCCCTTCCATTAAACTGTAGCTGATAGGGCTGCAGGAAAGCAAAAAAAGTGCTTTTGCCACAATAACTGCAATCCAGTTGTTCCAAACAAGAAATATTTGTAACTCTTCAAGGCTATCAATGATCCTAGAAAATAATTCTTGAAAAAGCTTTGCTTAGTTTAATCCACACGGTTGATGAGTCTCCAGTAAAACTTTCTGTACTTTATACACAGAGATCTACAGATTTATTTCATATCTCTATTATGTTATTCATATAAATTTGTCATTTGAAATTATTTTAGGCATAATGTTTACAGAATTATTTCAGTAAGAAAGCTTAGTGCAGAGGGATTCTAGCTTTGACTGCTGAAACCACTTGGTCTAATCATTTCTGGGAGTAAATAAATGTTATGAGACTTCATGGAGAAACTATTATCCAAATTACTGAACAACAACAGAAAAGCCTTTATTATGTTCCAGGAATGCATTTCTGGCAGAGAAAATAACATTTGTATACAATGTCTTTTTATAGATTAGACAGGAGAAAAATGCCTGCATTGATGTACTGCAAACTGCAGGGATTTTTTTCTTTCCTGAAGAATTACAAGTGACATCAGTTTTCAAAATTTCTGAGGAGAAGAGAACACACTTTGTTAAAAGAATTCCAGCATTTTTTATCCTGCTAAATTGTGTACTAAGACAAACTTTCCCATTGTTTATTGTTTGCCAGGTCATGGCTCTGGTGTAAATAAAAAGTGCTTCAAGCTCTCAAATATTCCTCCTGAATAATTATTTTATTGTTTTCTACTGAGCAAAGTGGCAAAATGATCTGACTGAGATCTGTAACACTGTTTGCCAGGGGCTTGAAGCTTTTGTCTGCAGTGCAAAAAATAAAACTGTGAGTTCTCAGCAGACTGTCCTCAGGATAGTTATTCCTGGATCATGTTGGTCCAAGCAATCCTCTTCAATGGTCAAATAAGTTGTACAAAAAAACTAAGCAGTAATCACGGGGGTTCTGGAGAGGAAAACAGCTTATAAGATTTTCCCAAGAGAGGTAAGCAAAATACATAGTGTAGAGGAGAAAAAGGAAAGATCCAAGGTGTTGGGATCTTACAGTAAATTTCTAGACAATTCTACTTGTTCTTCCCTTCATCACTCCATAACTGGCAGAGTTTTGGGCCACACCACTGAAGCTCTCTGACCCATCAAACAAATCTGTGCTCTGAAATAAACCTGACCTTTCCAGGTTTGTTGGTTTTGACTGTCAAAATATTAATGCTGGAAGCAGCAGGAGCAGCAGCCAGGCTGGGATGGATGGAACCCCCTGTGGAGGAGGACTTTAACCAAACACCTGCAGATCTTGTGTGTCCAGCACCTGCAGCATGGAGCTGTATCCTCTCGGTATTAACAAAGCCCAAATGAAGCTGCACCTAAATCCCAGTGCCTTACATCACATTAAAGAACAAGTTGTCTCTAAAGCCATCTCAGTAAGTCACTCAAGCATATTCTTGGATGACACCTACTGTCACAGCTGCACTGAGGCTCAGCTAGCAAGTTCAACAAATCCCATAGCAGGATCTATTTCAATGATTAAAAATATAAGTATTTACTCATGTTTGCTCTGCTCTCCATCTCCTCTTATTTATTTTTTTTCTAGTATATGAAGGAAATAGCCTTGTAGAGCAAAAAATCCCTCCAATGAAGTGTGGTGGCATAGAGATCAGCCTGCTGCCTTGCAGTAAATCAACAGCTTTACCATTAGAGAAAAGATAAAATGTCTTTGATCTCAGTACAACCTGTGTGGAACTCTCAGTGATCAATGAAAGAAGCACCTCATTATAGATCCTCCATCTAAAAGGAGAAGTTAGCTGAGAAGATGAGATAGAAGGCAATCTCAAAAAGCCAATATAAACTTCAGAGTAAGAAATTGGGTTCTGAAGAAATTGTAGTGCATGGCTCATGTTGCTAGAACAGACCTAGCTAGAAGTACCCAGATCTTGATTCAAACACGTTCTTTGTGTTGCACAACAAAGCCATCACATTCCCCAGAGAAGCCTCTATCCTCCTCAGTCTATCTCCTTTAAATGAACAAAGAATCCATTTAAAGATATTCAGTTTCAAAATTATTCAGTTTTGGCACTCCACCACAGCCTCCTGAGGGGACCAGCAGCAGCACAGGGCCGTGCTTTCTGCCCTCATAAAGCTCCCTTGTTGAGAGGCAGCCCATGAAGTGTCCTTTCAGTTTTTACTGTCAATAGTGATACATCACATTGGGATCACACACCTCAGGCCAGGCAGTCACAAAGCCCTTTACCAGACCTCATTTCACACAAGAGCTGGAAATGCACATCCCACCCATGCACAGATATCCCCCCAGCACATCCCCTTTTACCTGCACAGCCCAGCTGATCCCTCAAACCTCCCAGCTGAGCACTTACCCAGCTCAGTTGGATTTAGATGGCAAAAGAAAGCAGGATTGCATTATTCTCTGCAGGATTTTGTAAACTACGAAATTTTATACTCAAATATTCCTTGTAACATGTATCCCTATGCTACAAGACTGCATAACAATTCATGCATTTATGTTAAATAATTCAGGCCAAATATATGTTGCAATATTAAAAGTAAATTGTTAGCAACAAAAACTGTGAGAAAGAAAAACAATCATCCCTGTCTTTCTCCACATGAGAATTGCGGAGGTATGAAGTTGGTTTTTTTACATTTACTTGCACTAACAAGCATAGCAATAGTTGTTCCTTGTACCTTGTGATGTCAGAGAGTGTTGCCAAAGGTAAAACTATTGCTCTGGATATGAACATGGTTCCAAGAATGCATTTTGTCCCCCACATAATTTTTTGCAATGGGTCAGTTTCATTTTTGAGCTGTTCACAGCCTTTATAGACTGAAAACAGAGGAACACTTCAAATAGAGGCACTATTTGGATTGTGTCTCTGCATACATCCCCTATGGGCTCAGAGGGGTGGAAAGAGTAGAACTACACAGCTACTGTTATTTTCTTCAGAAGGGTGATTTGAAAAGAATAAAGAATTAGCTTTTCCTTTAGGACCAGTCACAGAACCGAGCCAGTGTGGGTGAGAGGCTGGAAAACAGAAGTAAATTACTTTTCGTCCAACAATTGAAAGAAATAAAGGCAATTCCTTCCTTGGAGCAATCACATTTATAAAAATTGGTATCTAGAGACACAGTTTGACCCTAGAGGAACAGAGCTCACAGTAATGAGGTTGGGTGCCTTTCCAGGCAAAGTTCTCCTGGGTTGATGTGACAAAGACAGCATTCACATGGACTACCACAGAAGAAATCAAATAAAAATTAATCTGAATTCCTGATTTGTGGTTCTTACCACAGAAAACAGCAAGGGGACCACTCCTTGACTTTGGACAGAAAAATAACTTTGGTCCTGCTGGCAGGACCAGTATATGTGTGGAACAATAATTTCATTAAGGCCCAGGATCCTTTTTGTGAACCACAGCTGCATGCACTGATCAGCAAGGAATTTAAAATCTCATTTAAGTGTGATGTCCTCATTTATCAACTCTAGCTACCGCAACAAAATTAAGGTTTTGGACTACTGCCCTGAACTTCCCAATTTTGGAAAACTAAAACTTCACCATGTGCATGATGATTTTACTGCTGAAGTGGGAGGCTGGAGAGCTGCCTGTTGTGCCACCAAAAATGTGTCAGCAACTCTAGGAAGGTTAATGTCAGTTTATCCACAGGCTCTAGACAGACAGTGTGAGCCTTGACGTTATCTCTTCAAAAATTGTAAAGAGAGAGAGAGATCCACCATGGTGGTGAGGTTCTGCCTCAGCTCTTACAAGCTCCCAGATGCGAAGGACAACCTGAATCAGCACAGCCAGTCCCATATCTTGGGGAATTCAAGGATAGCTGCAAGTTTATGCTTCATCACTGACTATTGATCATTTTTCTTTGACTAGTTGGTCATTTCAGTAATCCTTATGCCATAAATCTGTAGCACAATGAATAAGGAAGTTTACCAAAGAGCTGGCTCCACAAATGCTTACAGGTGTTCGCAGATCTCTGCCAGCAAGACATCTCCTGCAGTACACTCAGATTTGTCCTGCTTACCTTCAACTATTTCCTACTGGAAATCATTCCTAGTGAAATTCTACTCAGCATGACACACACATCTGGTATACATTACTCTTTTATTTAAGTTTTCCACTGGCCATGTGTAACTATTTATATTACTTTAGTATTTCTTCTCTTCCTCCATTCATTTATTACACAGCTTCTATGTTTGGTAATAATTATCTGTCCTCACAACAACTTGTCCTCCAATTTTCCTACATGGAAAATCTTTACCAAATCAATGACTAACAAAAAAAAAAAAAAAACAAACAAACAAAAAAAACCCTAGAGAAATTATTTTTTAAAAATTCTGCAAACTTCAAAATCCCAGAACTGCTTCACAGCAGGTTTTAGTTTGTAATAGCAAACATGCTTCAAGGGCAGGAGCAATCCACAGTGTGGCTCTATGATAGCACCAGCAAGGGACAAAAAATGTTCTTCAGCTGCACTTTTCAAATAAATTACCAGTAAGAGAAAAATAAGGCAAGAATTGGTCACCTCACTGAGGAGCAAAGTTGACTGTTTGATGTAGGCAAAGAAACATGAGATCTGTTCTAGCTGTTTTCAGCAATCTCCCTATGAAGACAGTGCAGTAGTTGCACTTGCTTTCAGTTCACAGGTCACAATATTATGAGCAAACTGTCACACACCACTTTGGTGTAAATTATAAACTCTATTTGTAATCAGCACCAGCGATTTTCACTTTTAATCTGGAAGAGAGCCATTATCTTTTTGGCTTTTTTAAAGGTATTTTGTTCCAAGTTGTTCTGGTGTTTGGCAAATCCCTATAAAAGACCATTAGACCATTGTCCACTGAAAGGCAAAATGCTGGCATTCAAATTCCATTACACTATTGCCTCACCTGTGAGGACAGACCAAGAGTGCTGGGGTGATAGTGAGTTTAGGAAAGAGCTGTGAAAGGTGCACTAAAAGCAAGCAAACACACTCCTCCCACCCTCTCCTACTGCAAACAGTTAATTTCTGTCCCTGTGCCAGCAGGACTGCGGAGCCCAGGACCAGCTCTAGTGAACAGGGTGGAGGACAGTGGCAGAAAAACACAGGTCATGCAGCTCCTGGCACAGAAACCAGGGCCAAACCAGGGCTGACACAGGGGAGCACCTCCCTTAGGCCAATACCTTCCTTTGTACTTTACCATACATGAGGCATTGTCAAGGATTGAGATGCAGCACAATGTAAAAAGCAGAAGCCTCCATCCTCACAACTATTGGAGAACAGCACACACTCAGAAAAAATCCCCTTTCTGCCCAGGTAGAAGGAATTTTGCTACTACCCAGGCTTCAGATTGGGTCAAACTTTCATCTTTATCCATTAATTTGCTTGATAGCCCTCCACTGCTATACCACTTTCCTTAAATATAGGGCCAGGCTCTGTCCTCCAGAATTCTCTAGAGCACCAGAAAAATCTTCAGTGAAGGAATAGTAAATCCTACCTAAAATTAATAGATGTTTTAATGTAGAAACCAAAGTGCACTTCACTGTTCAGGAAACCAGCAGAACAGCCATTCCCCAGTCCTATGGGCAGTATAACCAGTGTAGGCTCCATGTGAGGCTTTTAATAAAGGAGGGTATATATTCAGATACCCAAAAATTTCAGAGTTTGACCTGCCAAAGGCATGAAGTAGTAGTGGCTTTTACTGTACAGAATCACTGAGTAAAACCACCCAGGGGAAAACTCCAGGCAAGTTCTCATCTGCTTGCCATTATAAATTATGTCGACCCTTCAGTCGGACTTATGTAATTCTCCCTGTGGAGACACACCGGAGTTGTACAACTTTTCAGCAAGTCATTCTGGGGAGAAGCCCAATAGAAATCTGCCTGTGTTTTGGCAGAATTTAAGGGCTAATATCCAAAGAAATAATCCAGAAAGCCAGCTTCCAAAGGATATTTAGCCTTGGGGACACCTAAAAATTTTTAAGTGTTCCCAAATTGTTTCATCCACACCTGTGCCGAAGTGCAGGGCAGTTTGGGAGGTTTCTCACACAGCTCCACCCAAGCTCCCCCAAGTCCTGAGCCCAGGCAGCAGTTCCTGCAGGCCAGTGAGCTCCCCAAAGAGACACTCAATCCCTGACTAATTGTGCAGCAAAGGAGGCTCTAGTTTGCAAACATCCAAACCCCAGCCCACTGCTGGCAAAATGAGATCAAGGAGGAAATACAGAGGGCTAATGCATCCTCTGCACCTGTTTGTTTGACCACTTCCTAAGCATCTCTTTCTTTTTCTCTAAGGTTACTGATATATCACATGGACCACTGGGCATAGGGAATACATCCATCATTGCACATATGCAGAAATGAAAAGTAAATGACATGAAAAATGTTATTATGCAGGAGGACCTAGATTCATCTTTTGATTTATACTGAGTCAAGCCTGCTTAAGACAGAGATTTAGTTTGAAACAAGTTTTGTTAGCCCTTAGATTCCATTAGAAAAAGAAAACCATGAGCTGGCTTTTCAGTGAGTCTACATTTAGTCATCAGCTTCCTCATTTTGCAACTCTTGAAGGGGATTATTTGGTTTTTTGTAATAATAAATTACTTATGTTGCAGTGTTTGTCTATAGATCTCAAAACTAATAAAAAGATTTGTCATACAATCAGTTAACTGTTGTTTGCACCTTCCTGTACCCCTTCTGCTGTGGGGCTTGAACCAAACCTTTAATGCTACTATAGACCAGGTGCTGCTAAAAATTTTTTTATATATACTGTGTATTTCATAAACACACAGACTTGTTTACTTCCATCATACATATTGCTATTAACATTGACCTTAATTTTTTTAGAGTGTCTGGGAATCAGCTGGACTGTGAAAGACAGTAGTTTCACTCCATTCAATGTGTTGCCCTCAGTAATGATTGCCAATCAATAAAGGTATTTCAAAAAGAAAACCAGCCTCTCAACTCAAAGATTTTTTTGTTTTTCTTCTCTTGAATATTTTGGGATTAACTGCATTTCAGTTATTTTCAGTGTATGTGTACTTGTCTTTATGTTTCATGACAAATGTCTTTAAAACTCGATTTTATAATTGAATTGACATTTCTTTTGGCAATAAGCTTATTTCTTATGAGGCTGTCTTGGGCACGTGCTCTGTGCTACTTTCACATTAACAATTAACAAGGCACATTTAACTGAACCCCCACTGCTGCAATGTGATCTGTCACTAGAAACTTTGCAGGAGTCTTTACTCACAGTTAACAAAAGTGAAGTCAAAACAGACTTATTGAGTAGGATATGTTAGAAGAGAAAGCAATCGGGAATTTCAAATTATTTCATGTGAAGTTTGTGTGCTAAGATACATCACAGGTAGAAATCAATATTTGTTAGTTTTGGAAAACATTTTTTTCATATTTCATTTGTTACTTCCTGATTCAATTAAGAAAAACCTGAGATAACATACTGAGCACTGTTGATTCACCTGATTTCAGTTATTTGTTTTATACCAGAAGGTTAAAGGCAATAAAATATTGCATAGAAAAAGAAACCTCTCTGAACTGCCTATAAAAATTTTGTTTCCATTTCTAAAATCAGTATAATGATCTACTGAACAGGATTAAGATTAAATTTTATTAAGGATATAAGATTAAATTTTACTAAGGCAGAGTAGAGGCAGAATAATTGGAAATCTCACTTCTAGGCAGATGCAGACACGAGCATAAAATGTCTGGAAAGCACCAACATTGAAATACAGATGTGAATTAAAATGTCTGCAAGGTTCCTGCATCTATAGGACACATTATCCACAGCGGCTGCACACAGCAACTTCCTGGGCAAAGTCTTTCACCTATTTACATGGTCTGTTCTATCAGCCAAGCTTTTTCCCAAAACATGAGGTTAAATCAAAAGTGTTAATGGCATCTTTCAGTGCTACTAGCTGTAAACCTCTTTTACAATAACATTTAAAGCATTAAACAAAAAAATCTGTCCTTACTTACAAGGCAAAGCAGAAAAGGAAGGTCATTCATTACACCCCATTCACTATTTTCTGTTTCATTCTGTAAATATTATAGTGCTACTGAAAAAAAATATAATGTCTGCAGTTCTCAGATCTTCCTTCAGAGTTTCAATCACTTGCTTCCCAAGAAGGGGTTTAACAAATACCACACTGTTCTGTCAATATTTGTATGCAGCACCACATAGGGCAAGCTGCCAAACTTGCATGGTTTAAAGAGCCAAGGGTGGAAAACTGACACCCTAACAAACACACTCCCGGCTTTGTCTCCTTTAACTTGGTGGTAAAAGTGTCATCTTTGCCTCTGACTGCACTTTCCGAAGGCTGTTTTGTTTGCTTGCTCTACTTCTCCAGAAATGCAGTATTTAATAATCACTCTTCACTAAACTTCAGGGATTTGTTTCATGCTCAAACATTTCTTATGCAATTATAAGCCTTTTGCTCTCCACCAGCTGCACTTTAAATGTATTTTAATTGGCTGGAATTTAGAAGGAATCCATTTGGCAGTCATTTACATTTGAAGCACGCCCCTAGCAGCTGAAACAGACCCCAGAAGCAGCCCGATTACTTCATCAAAAGAAACTGCTTGAATACCCTCAACTCCTACATAACTACAGTGAACCCTGTTATAAAGGTGTGGTGATGTAATTAATAAAATTCTCTGCTATGTTTTTGCTTGCGCTGGGGACTAGAATAGATTATCAGCCGATGCATTTAGGGAGTGATCTCAGGTTTACAGCACTCAGCATTAGTTGTCAAACATCCCTGTCTTTCCAGAGGGGCCTTTCTTGGGCTGTTTCTCTATCTGATGTAACAGCACCATGTCCCTAACACTGGTATTATTGTTTCTATACTTGCAGCGCAGCAAGAATGTCACCAGCTGGATTTTTGTATGTAATATTATTTTAAAAGTTTCTAACGTGCTAGCTATTCATGGATCAAAGTATAAACTAAGTTTAGGACATTACATTAGGAATGGCTCAGTTTTCCATTTCTCTTTATTTCTGGGCTCCTAATGTGCATTGCAAGCCAACTTTGCAGACCTTGATTTAATGCAGTATGTTCACCCTGGCCTGCAGTTTGTAATGCAGAGGTTTAAGAGTTGACAGCAGTAGGGAGAGCTACCAACAGCTGCTCAGAATAAAAGAATGAGAAGACATTAAGGGGAGAGCCACAAGAAATCCCACTGTAAAATGCAGTATTTAGGATGAATGTAGTGACATTAACAGGTCAGATTTAAAAACAGAGAGACATTCCAAGTGGTGCTGATTGAACGTGTGGTATCTGAAAAACCCAGAGCTCTGCAATCCATGAAAGCTCCTGTGAAATTGTAACTGCTTGAGAGTTCACTTATCATCAGCATGCCATGGAGGATGAAGGAGCAAAAGAAAAGGGATTATTCTCTAGCTGAAGTACAATGAGAACTGTTTTTTCCATTTAAAAGGTGAATAGCTCTTGAAGTGAAGTTATGACAATACTTGCCACCTACAAAGAAAAGCAGCATTTCAAGTGCATTGTATGAAAAGGAGAAGGATTAATGCCACAGAGAGAGACCATTATACCATAGAAGATCTGCATATTTTAAAAATTTGACTCCATCCAACTCTGGAAGTTTCCATAGATAACTGGCTTATATTCCTAAGGGGAAACCCATAGTGTACTGAATTCTTAAGGAAACTTACAGACCAAAATACTTTAAAGGGTCCTGAAAACATGTAGAAATTGCCAAAGTAGATGATAAAATATGAGAAGCCAAATAATTTGTTATATTTCAACCACCTTATGGCATTTCACTGAGAGAGGGCCAAACAGCTCTCCAGACTCTGTATTATTACAGTAACCCAGTGTGACACACTCACTTAATGTATTTCATCCTCAGATATGTTCATGACATACAGAAATGTACTTACTTTCCTCTTTTTGAAGGCACAATGCCTGTGACCAGCCTGTGACAGGATGCCAGCTCCTACCTGCCTTCCTCAATTTATAATTGTCCCATGTAGAGAGACTTGTGGCCACAACCCAGATCTGAGTTAACTCAGGTTAACAGCTGAAAAGCACAAAGCATGTTAGATCTCTGAAAGCCACAGGAAACAGAAGTGGGGCTTAAATCCAGAATTCTTTCACCCTCGTCCTAGCAGAAAAAGATTAAAGAGCTGCATACCTTTGTCTCATCTGTAACCTATCAAAACAGATGACAGAACTACAACTGTGTTCAAAAGGTGACACAGATAGAAGAATTGTAGAACTATTTGTGACCTCAGCTTTAAATGAAAAGAAAATCCTATATCATTACAAGCAAACAAGATACATCATATTTGACTCCTTACTCATGCGTCACAGCATTGCCTACATGATTTTACATGTTCGCTTAAAAAAAAACAAAGACTCTCCCTAATAGAAGGACTAGGGTGTAAATATCCAGGGGAGTATCAGTAAGAGCAGTGTGATGGATGAAGAGGAAGGAAAGGCAAATGACAACAGCCAGCTCCTGTCCCCCTGCCTCTGCTGAGGGGCAAGCAGCAAACTTGGGAAGAGAAAGGTCAGCACACTATTCATGCTGTCACTC
Source organism: Zonotrichia albicollis (assembly GCF_047830755.1). Taxonomy (NCBI): domain Eukaryota; kingdom Metazoa; phylum Chordata; class Aves; order Passeriformes; family Passerellidae; genus Zonotrichia; species Zonotrichia albicollis. The sequence continues at coordinate 7,318,898 of NC_133828.1, read as the reverse complement.
TGGGAATCCCCTGCGTTGTCAGGGACTGCGGGGTGACAGCCATGAAGCCCTGATGTGTCCTTGACTCTTACAGGACACTGAAGACAATTGGCCATTATTTAGCTTCAATATCTATCTTCACCATTATTTAAATGTGAGACACTGGCAAATGTTTCCAAAGAAACAGTACTGGTGTGATTTTCTAAAGAGGGGGACTGATTTATTTTCAAGCCTTATCTGAGATTCAAGTCACCGAACAATAAGCTTCAGAAAAGCTGTACACTAAACTAATTTTCTGGTAGTAGTTCTGCAAGGAAACCCTTGGCTTGACAAAACTTAAGCATAAGACACTTTTACTATTAAGACAGTTAATAGCCCTAAGCACAGGGAAAAGGAAAATAATTTCTTTGAATTTAAGGAACTATTAAAAATAGAAGACAGAGAGAGAAATATGGGTGATATCAAAGGAAAGAGAATCAATCCTTCAAATGCAGAAGTATCAAGCAGTAAAGAATACTTCCACCATGCCTAATGGCAATTCTTTGCTGCCTTCCTTCCCTAACAGCTCTTGGAATTCAGCTAGACTAGAGAGGAAAAAAATACATTACAGTCATACACACAAGCAAAAAGGAACTGTGCCAAAGGAGACACCCCACAGTGAATGAAAAGCTGGTGTGCTCTTATGCAAATTCTATGCATCAGTGAACCAGATTCCAGTCTAACAGAACAACTTCCAGGAGACATATAAGGCTATTAATGTAACTGATACCTGGTTGAAAATGAAGGAGGTGAGGGGCATGAGAACACAAGCATGTAGGATTTATTAAAACATCAGCCCAGCAGAGTCCTAGTGAAACATATGAGAAATTATAAAAATGGTGTTTCTGAAGAGGACTCTAGGAATAATATATCACTTAGCCTGTATGCCAGAAACCAAGAAGAGGAAGTATTAAAATGAAGGTTATTGTTACCTTTTGAAAACCAGGTGAGAACACTGGTCACTCTATTTTTTCTTTAATCCAGAGCCTGCCCATGTGAAACACTCTGAAGGGCAGTAATGGGATGATCAGGCTCACCCTGGTCCTAACTGAAATAGGAAGGCAGAAGGAAAGCAGAGAATAAATTGCAGCCTTTGCTCTCACAAAGTAGGATTATCTCTGTACATTTTACATCATTTTCTGCTTCTCCATCTGCCTTCTGTACATTTCAAGATTTCCAAATCTGCACAAATAAGTGTAGGATAACAGCAGAGTTAAGCTCCACTGACCTGTAATACTTTCCTAAGTATCACCCAAAAGGTGTCACAGCACATGCACCACTCCCTCCATGCTGTGGTGCATGGGAAGGGATGGATATTTATTAAAATATATTTCTTTCCCTGACCTTCATTTGAAATCTGGTTCTGCATCCCCTGCTCTCTTCCTTCAGGGAATTACATCCAATTCAGCCTACATACACATAGAGTGTATCTTCCTGAAGTCTGTATAAAATCTCTGAAACTCACAGCTTGGCTGCCAGGTCCCTGGCAAGATTATACTCCACTGCACCACTGCACTGCTTATCCATGCTGACATACCCCCAGTGGAAACAAGACTCAACAAAACCATGACCAATTATGAATGCGTCTTATGCTTCTGAACAGCAAAGTTGAGACCTGGTAAACAAAAGAATTTATACAAAAGATATCTTATGCTTTTTGGGTGTTGGTGACCTGATTACAAGGCCTTGATGCTGTGCAGTAGTAGAATAGGTGAGGAAGACATTCACTTTCCCTGTGCATTAACAGCTCACCTTCTTGAGAGCAGCTGCAAGGAGTTTGGAGATGTTAGAAACCAACCCCCTCCCTTGCAGCAAGCAGCACTCTGAGAAATGCTTCCATGGCTTTGGTCTGCTGGGAGTTCAAATGTCATCTGTCTGTGACTCCTTTGAAGGAACCAAATCTCTGAGATTGGACCTGGAACACAGGGCATGTTAGGGAATACCAGGAGCTGAGAGGACAGACACCCTTGGATAGATCAGCTCCCTAAAGATAAGCTGCATGCATTGTTGCTCTGTTATCTGCTACACACACTCCTCTGATAAGGTATTTCCAGCACTATTGCATTCTTTTAAGTAGGCCTCAGTGCTAAATATGGAAAAAATTCTTCAAAAAATAACAATTAGTTAGTGCCCAAGGTTAAATCCATACTATTAGCAAAATTGGCTGGGTATAAAGTCATATTATTCAGCCTGAAGATAAATTTGGAAGCTTATTGTGGTATTTGTGTCCCTGGGCTTCTTACACAACTTCTCAAATTTTCCCCCCAATATACCATGACTTTCTTGTTGCCTCACTTCACTTAGAAAAGGAAAAAGATATTTCAAATATTAGTTTGGATTCAGAATTGATGGAATCATATGCTTTGCAAATCACTGCATTCAGAGAAGACAGTGACCTGTTCATGAAGAGGAGAATAAAACCAAACCTGGCTGATACAAAAATCTCCAGACCATTCCTTTGCATGGGCATGGCCTCAGAGTTCAAGTTTTCAGGGCAGAAGACACCAAAGGCTGTGGGATAATGCAGCTGGCTACAAACAGGTCTGGACAACATAACTGACTGGAGGGCAAAAGTAAACAGGGGTGGGGCAAAAACAATCCAAATTATGCATCCTGCGTGGATGCACATTCACCTTCAGGGGAGTCAGTCTGCTGCCCTGGAGATGTGTCATCTTCAAGTGAACAATATTTACTTTGATGCATAAAGACAAATGTCATTTTCAGTTGCTGCAAGCTTGTTTACCTTTTAACCAAGCAGATTCACATGTCAAGTTGTGACAACTTGAAAAGTAATATAAAAAAACCTATAGGAAAATGATATATTTTAAAAAGGTATCAATGTGTCACTCTCATCTTGTGGAAAACATATAGCACCCTGTTGAAATTATTTAAAAGATTTAAAACAGCTACTGCTATTCTAGGACTTTTCACTGAGGATTAAGTTATTTACAAAAGGTGGGAAAGACACAGGGAAGTCCATGACTGTTCATTCTTATTACTTTTATCAGCTTAATGTTCTATTAAGTTAACAGGTTGAAGAAGACTGAAGGATACTTGGCAAAGGATATCAAGGACCTCTACAAAACTGAAAGCTTTTTTTATGCACATTTCTAATAATCTCCTCGTCATAAGCACTCCCAGCTTGTAACAAAATAATACCCAAAAGTTCATTTCAAGGACATTATTTTCTATAAATATCAGAAGTTATGACATTCTCATTAGCTTAATTAGGATAGGACAACCTGAAAAGAGCAGGTGGTTTTTAATTAAACTATGTCTTGAAACAGCACAGAATGGCAATGTACTGTGTCACTAGTAAAATACTAATTTTTGTGAAATAAGGTTCTGATCCAGGACACCAGCCTCGCCAGCAGATCATCAGTGCTGGACCACCAGCACTGCAGAATTTCTATAGGAACACAGAATTCTAATATTTTCCTCTGGTGGAAGAAACTTCCAGATTGTACTTTAATCACTCAGGTTTTCCCCACTACTTAGCAATTATTACAACAATGCCTATATTAATAAACTTGTTTCAAATATTCATTTAATAACAGCAATTGGAACTTTTTACAGTATTAGAGGATTCAGCATCTAAGCCTTCCCAGAAGGCAGGGATATAGTAAATGACATGTTCTCATAATGCTTTTAGGTACTGTATAGATGGGACGTAATTAAAGTAAGGCTTAATTAAAACTTTTCTTCTCCAGAGACAGACAGGTAAAACATAACTTACTGTATTCTCAAGCACAAAAGAGTCTAAGATTGTCTTCAAAATTACACAATTGTAGATTCTCAGTACAGCAGATGAGAAATACAGTGACAGTTGGGAATTAGTGTTGTTTCTACCTCTTCCCATTTCAATCGGAACTAATTTCTGATCCCTTGAAACAAAGCAGTCAGCAGTCAGCTGATACTGCTTAGTATAGAAAACTTGGTTTTTGTAGCTTACTGCTAAAAGATTGTATAGGTGATTCTGCTCATGCTAAACTGAATTGCTTTCAGTGGTGCACCACAAAAATCCACCTGGGTGGAACCAGCCACTTCAAAGTGTGTCCTTGGGCAAGGTACATAACTTTCTTGGTTTTCTTTGTGGCAGTACTCACCGCTTACTATCTGTAGGTGTAGAAAACAGTGCATCCAAGAAGCCACCACACTAATGAGCCCTGTGTAAATTCAGTGGTGGTTGCTTTATGTCTGGTGTGAGATCTCTGAGATGATGGCTGGCCTCAGTGCCCTGTGTGATTCATGGGGAGAGACCAAAAAGAAAACAGACAAAGAAAACAAACAAACAAACCAGCAGCACGTGCTGAAGTCAGGACTCTACATGAAGCCACATGCTGAACTTCCATCCATCTTGAACCTGAAGCACTGATTCAGTGCTCTCTAAAGCTCTTTCTGCTTACTTCTATTCCAATTTGTGCCTCCATCACTTTAAGATGTTTGGCAATAAAAGTACTCTGAAAGCCTTACACAGAAGGCTTCCAGAGGAACCAACCTCCTCCTCTGTGTCTTCCAAAGAGCAGCTAAAGGTGAAGTGTGTTAAGGAAAGGTGACACCCATCAGTATTTGCTATAATAGCACAAAACCTGCAGCAAACACCCACCCCAACAGCAGGGGCCCTACCACAGAGACCCCACAGTCAGCTGGGGTGGACTGGATGTCTCTGCTGTCCAGCCCCTCCACTGCAGCTGGGCAAGGGAAGGGCAGTGCCTGATCAGAGCCCTCACCAGCTAAAACTGTCCATGGGCCAAGGGCTTTGTCAAGGGAATATAACCAACAAGGCTTGGCTGCATTAATACTGAGAGCTGATTATTTTACACCTGCTTCAGGGCTGTTATAAAGTTATTCCCTTAGGCTAAAAGAAGGGCCTAAAACAAGGCAAAGAACTCCTTTTGAAAGCTAGTTGGTCTGTGTTAAAACATGGCCTAAAACAGTGTAATAACAGGTGGTCTAGGCCTGGCTGAGAAGCTCTGAATGGCTGTACCAGGTGTTGCACAAGTGCCAGTGACTGGATCTCCGTGCAGGGGATTTGTGCCCTCAGCACTCACCAGGCAGGAGTTGGTTTGGGTTCCAGGATGATGCAGAAGAAAAATCCAGTTTATAAAGGCAGAGCTGGGCCAGGAATCACAGCCATGAGGTGGAAATGAGAGAATGGACATCTGCCAGTCAGCACAGAATTACTGTCATTGCTTCTTCTTTCAGTTCCTTGCCCTGCAGGATGGGATAGCTTTCTCCTCAAATGACTATGATAGAAAGAGGCAAGGAACTTACCATGAAATCCTCAGCTGGATGCACTTTCAGAAGCCGAACATTGTATTATTACTTGAGAAACATCATTATTTTAAAAATCTATTCTAGACACACTGCTGTACTAAATTTCCCTGAGCATAGGTGATTTTTAGCAGAATTTTCTTTGTTTATAGGGACATGGGAAAGAGAGTGGGACAAAGAATTGCAGCATGACTAGTAAACAGATCCAAATTTTCTTAAGTCACAAAACTAAAGCAGGTCACAGAGCTCTGTAAGATCTTCCAATTACTTCACTTTTCCTCCAAAAGACACTGAAGCTCTCTGGGCACAGCAGGGAATGATATGGCCACTTCTCCTCCACTAAATAATTGTGGTTGAATTCTGAACAAACAGACCTCTGTAGGATGGTGCTATTTACAATTACTCATATTAGTGAACATGAGCACATATAAACACTCCAACGAGAACAAGAGCATTTTGGTCAATGAACCAGCCAACAACAGGGGAAAAAAAGCAAAATCACTGCTGAAAAAGGGATGAAAATAAAACAGCCAGGCTGGGACAAAGCAATAAGTTTGGCATTTCAATTTTCTGACCTGAAATTCAGGTTTAAGGTATTTTTACTTCTTCATGTTACTCCTCCATTTTCAGAGGCCCTTAGGTGCTGTAGTGTGGGCAGCTGAATTTGCTCTTCTGTTTCTATTTCCAGGATAACAATAAGCATTCACCAGACCAAATCTGATTTGTGCCAGCACAGCTTTTGACCTGTGCCTCCTTGACCACACAGCCCACAGATGGGTTTTATCTAAGTTCAAAATAATAGAATGGATTACTTAAAGCATCTCTCCTGATGACAAAGCACTTTTAAGCATATTCATGGTGCAGGACTGAGAAAGGACAGCTGGACGTCTGCAGGAACAAATGTGGTGTTTGTTTATGGCCAGAGTTTGCAGAGCCCCAGCAGTGATGCTCTGAGTCAATGCATCCTCCAGCTACCCAGGTCAGCACCATGTGTGTTGAGGTCACGTTAACCCTTCTGCACATGCAGCAGAGGGTTCCTGCAAATGAGTGCTTGCATCAGCTTTCCACCCCAGAAACCCTGTCTGAGGGTCTTGTGTTGATAACACACTGACAGTGAATCAGACCCTGAGAATCTGACAGTAGAGCAGCAATTAACTTTTAAACATACTGCCCAGCTGTGGAATTATCAAATCTAAATAAACTGCATGTCTAAGGTAATTTTCCTCCTTGCATGACAAACCTAGGTTGCTTTTAATCTGATCCCTAAATAGACCTCTCCCATTTGCATTTAGCCAAATATTTTGCTGTAAGACTTTAACAAGGGGAATGATGATTCACCTGAATTATAGCTATAAATCTGCAGTAACTGTTTGCAAGGATGCTTGGATGCTCAACACACCCATGGGATGGCTTGCAAAATAATCCACAGGAATGTACATTAGAAAGACACAGTCATAAACACAGCAAGATGAAGGTTTGTCTGGGAACCAGTCAGTTAAAACAAATATTTTTGCTCTGAGCAATTAAAATCACAATCAAAACGTGTTCTCTTCACTATGAGGTACATGCATACAGTTGACATAAAATAAAATTTTAGCTCTTAGGTCAGTAAGTGCATTCTTAAAACCTGCAAGCACAAGGGGCAGATAAAGAGCCTGAGCCTTGTATCACACATGAAGATTGATTGAGGCAGAGCAATTGCAATAACAAGCATTTCAATCATGCCCTAGGTCTCGGTAGAAAAGTGCTTTTAAAAGGCAACAATAGAGACACTAGTGCTGATCCAGGAAAGCTCCAGCGTGTATCATCTGGATCTCCCAGATGCTAGGCTGTGCACTCATGATGGATGGACTTGTCTATACCTCGGGAGCACGTGGGGAGCATTTCATTGTTCTCTTCTTCTGCCACTATTCTTTGGACTCAGCCCCCACTGTAATTGGCCTCAATGGCCTCACATGGCTTCTTTCCTGAGCTATCATCACCATGTTCTGGCTATTTTCTTCCAAAGAAAAATCATACAGGTTCTGCTTTTCATGACTCAGAAGGCAGCTGAAAAAGAGGATGATAAGCCTTAACAACCCTAGCAGATAAAATGTATTTGATATGCTATTTTTATTCTACTGTCAATTAAAAGGAAAGATTTGCCACCTCCTTCTTCCCAATTAAAAATCTCCAGATGGAAGTTAACTGGGCATGCTGTAGGGGAATAAGGAGTCACATTCATCCAAAAAGATAGCAATACTTTTTGTCTACAGCATCAAAGCAGTAGTCTGCAGGTGCAGAATGGGAATTTACAGAGATTCAGCAATATTTTATATAGAAGAGGCAGACATTGGATGGAAAATATAATAGAAGGAGGGTGCATTCATTTGGTCAATGATCAGAGGGACCCCAGCACTACAAATCACTGTACAACTGATGCCACAACTTTGCACCATATTGAGGATTTCCAGGTTGGCTGAGCTGTTTCCATTCTGTGTTGTGGGAGGGATTCTGTTATCATTCTATTTGTTCTGTCTGTACAAGAACAAAACAGTGCACATATGTGGTACTTGTGTCATTTCATGGAAAAAATACAAAAACCTGTCTGAGTCGTAGAACAGTAAAGTTGATCTGGGAGAGGATAGAGGAGAAAAAGCAACTTTTTATACAAAAAGATCTTGGAGCACTGGAAGAGTGCTGTAGCAAAAACCAGAAACCTGAGTGGAAACTGGAGCTTTGATAGATAAACAAGAGGAACAATGGGCTGCTCAGAGTTGCATGATGAAGAGTTCAGCTCTGTCTGCTCCATCACCTGTGTTCACTTCTAGTGCAGAAAGAGGATTCTCAGGGTTCAGGGTTGCTGCTGATTTAAAAATAGATCTGCTAACCCGTGGTTGAATAGTTATAAGCAAAGAGTGTACACTTTGTTAAGTTTCAGGCCAAGTTTTAGTCATATTTCCACAGCACAGCAAATCCACCTACCCCTCTGGCAAGAAAAGGAGAGATCACAGAATCAAGAACAAACATGTACTGCTGGAGGATGCACATTACATTTTTAAGCTCAGACGCTTAAAAGTTTTCACTATAAAGCAGTTAATGATGGGCCAAAACCCCAAAGGTTTTTTATCCTCCTTTCCCAGCTGTCAGCTTCAGCTGCAGATAAAACAGGATCCTGATTTGTGTTTCATAGATAAAGCCAGCAAAACATGCAAAGTTGAGATCATTCTCACAAACACTGGTAAATTCCTCACACAAAAGACTGTGGTACTTTTCAGTATTCCTTTTTTTTTTCTTTTGTTTTACAAACAGCAAAAGTACCAAATTTTTATATTTGTGCCTGGGAAATGTAGTTATTTCCCTAAATCTGTGAACTTGGCCCAAAAGTCAAAGCCTTTAAAGTAATTGTGGCCAACTGAGAGAAGAGCAAGTGTTGCAGTGCACGTGTGATGGAAGGAGAGGAGCCCCAAGCGCAGGCAGGGGTGACACCAGGGATATCCCCATTAAGTGGACTGGAATTGTTTCCTTCCATTGACTTCATTACCTACTTTATTTCAATGGTTTTCAATAATTTTCAATGTTGTAACCCAGTTCTGTAAACAAAATGCTTGTATTCATATTGACAGAGCCAATGAAATCTCTGGAAATTATTACTTTTACTAAAAGCAGAAAAGAGCAAAACTCCTGAATTCCTCAAATAATGACATTTGCACCAAAATCAAGATGATAAATTTATGTGTCTCAACATAAGCTCTGATAGCTGATTTACTGATTAGGTCTGAGGGAGCAAAGAGAATAAAACCACTTCCCAGAGATTAGAACCTGAGTTTTGGACAATGAAAAGTGCATCAGTCATCCATTCCTCTGAAATAAGTGTCATTCATCTTAATGTGCATTCCTGTCCTCTTGCTTCATTTCAGTTGGAAAAGAATCTGGTAAAACTTGGTATATTTTTTTTGTATAAACTAAGCAGTGAAAGAATTATTTGCTCTGAGTATTACTTAAGACTGAACATGCAGTCATTTGCTTTAAAACATGGGCTAGGGTGAAGACTAATTTTTTTTAGTTTTGCACATACCAGATCTACAAAGGAAATATAACACACTTTTAGAATTCCAGGGTGTACTCTTTTGAATCTTCAACTATATTTAATACTGTGTTCTTCATATTTGAAAAAAATATCAAAAAAAGACAGGCTATTAAGTGATTTAAATCACAGCAGAGCCTTTACAACTGAGTATACAACCAGCTGTGAAAAGAGCCAGATTCTAGGTGAAATGGACTGTAACATATTTACAAAAGAAAGTAAGGAACATAACCTTCGACTCTCCCTTAGGCCTCATAAAAGAGGTTCAGATGTGATTTAAGAGACCTGAGAAAGGAAGGTACAGAGCACAGCAGACTTATTTGATGAAAAATTAAAGAAAAATAACAGCTAAACCCACTAAAATTGCTGCTTAAAATATTATCATCTCAATTATTTGCAATTAATTACATATCTTTCTCTCTTCTTCCAAGAGATGATTACAAACAGTGTAAAAATCTATTACTAAATTGCTGTGATTCCATTTAAAGTATGCTTAAAGAAGAAAAAAAATTAAAATCAGAAGTACTCTTTGCAGTCAGTTTACAGCAACAGCAACTTAACAGGAGTCCTGCTCTATCCCTCTGGCAGTGAAGTTCAGACCTGCACCAAAACTCTAATTGTGCCTGCAAGAATATTTCTCAGTACAGTGTGAAAAACTGAGGAGGAACTAGAGGGAAATTCAGAATTTACTCAAACATAATTTAACTACATTTCTCCATCACCACAACTACTTCATTTCTCCACAAAATTTCACCAGACCCTTGTTACCCACGGCATCTTCCTTCCCTCTTCCAGTTTATCAGACACCAGCACAAGCTTTCTGAAAAACCTGATGCCCCATAAGATTTTTTCATATTTAGTGAAAAGGAAAAAAGAAGAAGCAAAAAGAAAAAAAAACCCAGCCAGGTGCTCTATGAATCATGGTGTGGTTTGAATCTGAATTCCTTAATAATAATGTTTTTGCTGACACATAGTGTTTTTATTTGCCTTCAGAACTGTGTTAATAATGAGTAATTCCACTTGGAAAATATTTACATTAAAGTACTTATTCTTATGTCACAGGCATAGATAGTGTCTTCCTTAAAGGGAAAGAGCAGCCAGGAAATTACTAATACTGAGGCAAATTTTGATGTGCTGCCCTGGGATATCCTACCAGAAATCTAATATGCACAAAAGGACCATGACTCCAACCTCAGCCACCACCACTTGGGAGACACAAGGGTGGACTTGCCCTCAGGATTTGGACACCCCACTGCATTCAGTCAGTCAGACACAAACCTTTAGGAGCTCCCAGCACAGTGATGGTTTTCAAAGCCAGTCCAGTGTAGCCTGCAAACACAGTTCAGAGTCATGTAAAACATTTACAGGATGAACTAATGGCTCAGGCAGAGAACTATTTGCCATATTTCACTAATACCACACCATTTTGCTGTTCCAATCCCAAATTCACTCTACACAGCATACTCAATTGGAGACAGAGGAAATGCAGTGCACTGTAATGTGGGTGAAGGGATTAATGATCCCTTCTGGAAAGACTGTCTGTGGAGAACAAATAGAGTAATTAAGGGCTATGCTGATTGATTTTAGATGTGAGGCAATAGGGACCACAATGACTCTGAACTCAGAACTAGGAAGACAGCAAAGCTCAGGAAAAAGCTGAACTGGGAATTAGCAGTTTAAATTAACAGTTAAGTTGGGAATCCAAAATCAAGACTAATTTTTACACCCCATAGGAAAAACATCAGAGAAAACAGGAGAGTGAAAGAAAAACAGAAGAACCCTTACAGAATGCAATTCCTACTAATTATTGCCTATAATAATATCTAATCACACTTTTTACTAGAGAGCTTGTATTTCACTAGAGAGTTTGTAAATTATGTGGAAAGGTAAGATTAGAAAAATCTTTACTGATGCCTTTGTTTGCCAAAGCATTCAAGATGCCTTTGCATCAGTTATGCAAAGATACTCAATTCTAGGTAAGAAATATAACAGTATCTCTTTGTGTTAGGTTTAAAAGTTAAAGTTTAAAGGGTCTACAGTGGTTTAAAAGTTGTCAGTTGTAATTGAATATATACTTCTGAAAACAAAGTCCTTGCCTCTGTTAAAAATCTTGCCCAGAAAACTTTCTTCACATCATGTTTGCTGTAAAAGGGCTGCCCATTTCAGAGAGAAACAAGCTCTTTTGAGAATCTGAGAAATCGTAGTTAAATGGCATAAAGAGGGGACTAGAAGGGAACTTCCCAATGATGAAAACAGGGAGTGAGGATAGTACAATATGCTGCTGGGCACCAACAGCAAAACTTGTCCCAATGTTGTCAAAGTTGGCTATAGCAAACCCACCAGACTGAGTTGCTAAACGTGAGTCTGCCTATAATACTGATTTAAAACTGAGAACAGAGAAATAAAACTGAAAAGAACAGAGTAAAACATTACCCACATCATGTGTTTTTCTTCGCAGCCATAGCCAAAGATGAACATCCCAGAAGTTCTGCAGATGGCTCCCTTAAATTCCTAACAGAAGATAAATAACTGCTGGGACTGAAACAGAACCAAGCAGATAAATATTTCAGGTTGAAAATGCCCAAAGGACTTTACATATCTTCAATACCTCTTTGGACTCTCTGACTGTGGCAGACAGCAGTGAAATTCAGTGTGAAGCAAAGCCACGTAGCAGAGACACAATTAAGATATGCCTTAGTCTCTAAAAACTCTGGCTTCCAAACACAGCAGGTTCTCTGTTTGTTTTGCATGACTGAAGGAGAAAATCCAAACTTGATACATCACTTTCCCTTTTGAACTTGCACTTTTAAACATTTCCAACAGCCTGTGCAGGAGGCAGTCAAGGAGCTAATGAGATCACTACATATGGCCTTTGGATGTTGCGGGCATTGTGTGCCCCACAAGCCACGGTGCCTGCTGTACATCCCTCCTTAATGACATCTGTCCCCTCGCAGGACACCCCACCCTGCAGCACCCACGAGCTGCAGGCCCAGTTGTCACTGCTGCGGTGGGGACAAAAGGCTGTCGTGGGCACCATTCAGGCGGCCCCGTGACAGATTGTGCGGCACAGCATGGGCTCCTGGCGCTGGCCTCTGCTCCCAGCGCCCTCCTGAAGGCAGCAGGTCCAAGGCAGAGGGTTTTCCCAGCAGCTATTACCATTTTCTAAATTATGGATGGATAAACAGAGCAAAAAACTTGCATTTTGTCAGTGCTCCTGCCCACAAACCGTCTGAACTTGTCCCGGTTGTTTGCAGACATGGAGCAGGCTGCCTGCTGTGCATAACCTGTGCAATGACCTGTCTGACACCTTGGTTGTTGGCAAGGTGTTTATTTGATCACTTACCCATGGTTACAAAGCACATTGTTACCTTGTGCAACTCTTATAAATGGTTCTAGGCCTGCTTTTTAAAAGTGGCCATTGTTTTTCAAAAGTGAGCTGCCCACAATGTTCTTTGGTGAATCAGAGCTAACCAAAGTTCAGCCCTCCTTCTCTAAATCTCTGACAGTTTGCTGAAGAGATGGATGAATTTATAAAGCTGGAAAGCATTGTGTCTGAGAAAGGTGACATGAGACAGATGTTAGTCATATTCCCTATTTTTTCCCCTGAGACACACAACTGTGAGACTGAATTTACCTTTGCCATGATATAATATGTAAACTCTTGTTTCTCTGTCTATTTATTGTTTCTAGGGAAAAAATATACAAAGACATGCCTGAGCATTACCACAGGCACCTTTAATGATGATTTAAAAGTCATTTCAAATGGAAACCCTGGCAAACCTTTCCTCCTCCCCAAAACAATCAACTGCCAACAGCAAATATTTCTGCTGGCAAACACTTTTCTGCTCTATAAAATCCTCCCCTATTAGAAACCTGCTTCCCCAAAGGCCTGGTAAAAAGGGTTTAGAAAGCTCCATGAATATTGTCAAGTGGAGGCTGCACTTTGCCTTAGGGCCAGAAGGGACCATTAGATCATCCTATCTAACACCTGCATAAAAAAAAGGAAAAAAAAAACCAAGCCAATACCACAATAGAACAAGACAAGAAAACCCCCAGAATTTCACCCACTCATTTCTGTATACAGTCAGCAAAATGTGCTTAGTTAGCAAATACCTTCCACAAAATCATTCCTTTGCCCTTGATCATCAAGAAATGGAGATTCAATTCAGCAGGTTCAGGAGTTCCTGTGTTTTTATCTCTATGAAAAAAACTACGTTTCATATCTCAAAAATTACTTCCCAGTAATGAGCTCCCCCTGCTCTGGTACCTGTGTTTGTATCTCTCAAATCTCCCCGTGCGTGCAGATCCTACATCTCATGGGTGATGTTATTGTGCAATATTGAACATATTAGTAATTTGGGAGCCAAGTTGTTATAAAGTTTGCAGTTTGCCCATCAGTAATTGCACTGTGCTTAACATGTAGGTGGACATATGTTCTATGGGTATTGACATATGTTCTGTGGGTATTGAGCCTAAGCCTGAATTTGGAGAGGTTTTGATTGATGCTGAACTGCATTGATTTGCCCTCATCTGTAAAGTCAAAGGACTCCAGCTGTTAGAGCTTCTTCCTATGTTTCCCCTGCTTATGCAGAAACCTTGTTTTTTTCATTTCACAAAAATGATTCTTAAAAACAAAACCAGAGAAAACTTCACAACATATTTGTTTAAAAGTTATAAAATCTAATAAATTCATATCTTACTACTTCATATTAAAAATCATTGGCACTGGCATATAACTTCCAAAGAAAATTTATGTTAATATCTTATGTGTTTAACATTATGCCACCTTACTGAACAGTTTGCTAGAACTTCCCGTTTATAATTCTTTACACGTTCTTTGCCTACCCTTGTTTGCTGGAACCTTTCCCACTTGGGGAAAAAATCCAGATTGGAGTTTTGTTCTCTATTTATCAGCATATGATTATTTTGGCTCTGGGCCTGTATAGCTATGCTGGTTTCCCGCAGTATAAAGAAGAAAAGACATTTCTGCCTTTTTGAGAGAAATTGTAATGGTAATACAAAATGACATCCATTGTCCTCATAAGAAAAAAAAAAGATAAAAAATAATGAGGAGATAAAAGGAGAAGCAGAAGTTTAACCAGGAATAAATCCAACAGAAATGGAGGAATGAGGGCTTTTGAAATGGTATTGTGCCACAGGCTGCAGAGTCAGCACAATTAAGGCTTGTGTTTGGGGGCACATGTGACGTGGTACTGAATCATTGTCCAGCCAGGGTCACTGGGAAGAGCCTTTGTGGGACTGGCCTGCACAGGTCAGATGTGACACCTAATAAACAGCTCTAATATGCAAGCTCTGTTTTGTCTGCTGTGGGCAGTTTTGCCAAGAGAAGAGCTAAAGGATGATAACACCTGAAACAATCTTCCCAAATTACACTCTTCCCTGAGTAATAGTCCCACTCACCAGTTTATGCTGTTTATCTACAATAGCTGTAAGGATTTCAGAACAACCACTGCCAGTACTTTTGAATGTGCATCCTTGCCCATCCAAAGATAAGGAAGTACTTTGGAAACAGTGGTTGTTAATTATTTGGGGAAATCCATTCATCCTCAAACACCACCCACCTGAGGTATGTATGGGAAATTGCTTTGTCCAACACCGATACACATAGACTTAAGGACAAATACAGATGAAGTTTTATACCACAAAACCTTCTTATCTCTGCATAGCATCATCATAAGCTTTCTCCTGTGTGAAAAACTATGCTAACTGTTTGCAATAGGCAGATTTTTTTACTCTGGGAGAAAAAAAAAAAAAAAGATTTACTGGTTTACTATAATTTATGGAAGAAACTTCATCATTATAGAAAAGCCTTCATCTTTCATAGCTAGAAAAAAAAATAGCATCGTGCTCTGCTTTCAGATGCCTCCACTGGGAGGCATCCCTCAAACACTAGATAACACTGGCAGGCATAAGATGAACTCCAGTCTCCTCCAGGAGTGGAAGAGGAATTGAAGCTCAGACACAAGGATTTATAAAGTGGCTTGAGGAAAGCAACTGCAATTAAAAGACATATGTTTAAAACAAATCTTGGAATTTGTGAAAATCTGCAGGGCTGAGGCACCTACCTACGGCTAAATATGTGCTCAAGTACTTTATTGATTTAGCACCACAGTTGGGAGGAAAGAGTTTCTCATGAGAGTTGGCTCAGGCTCCCAAATGTCTGTCAATGAGGAAATTAAAAAGCAGATATACATTTGCCACTATTCATGCTCTGTTCTAAACAGCCTGCACTGACTTCAGGCTTACAGCAAATCTTGTTCAAAATCAGGTGCTAGCTGGAGAAAGAAGTCACTAGTGTAAAATTAGGGACTCAACATTAGGAACATGACTGTGACAACATACAGAGTGATATTGCTTCCTTACAGTACTAAACAGATCATTTCTGCAGTTCCCATGTTAGAACTGCATACAGGCAGCTCAGCATTTTGCACACAGCATAATAATTCCCCACAAAGAGCTACAAGATGAACCAGATCACATTAACCCATTTACATGCACAGCAGTTGAAACCTCAATGGGTATCAAAGCATTTAATAAACTACAGCCCGTGATAAACAGACAGGATAGATGGTGAACTGTGTTGTGGGTTCCTGGACACTGCAGAAAATCTCCCACAGCCTCTTCCAGGAAGATAAAATAGCAAGTAGGTGGTTAGAGTTAATTCCCTCTAGTACAGTATCAGCTACTTAGCCAAATTAATGAATAACTTAATGTTCATTTCAGTCCTGTTGCAAACATACACACGTGGATCATCAATATTAAACTGTTTCCAGTTGCAGAACAGCAATTTGTTATGTGATACTGTATACAAGCAGAATAATCTCCTCTCCTTAGCTACATAACTTTCCCTCTGGCTAGAAGTTTGTGGTTTACATGAGGTTCTATCTCTTCTGAGATACAGATACACAGAGATGATTTTGTTATTATTGGGAATACAAGGAATGATCACTTTTAAAGATCCTGACACAGGTGGGGAAAGTGTTGTGTTCTGAAGATCAAGTAATTACGAAAAAGCCCCTATCCATGAAGAGCTGGATTCAGCTAAAGAATTAAAATCATATTGTCTTCATTCTCTCTTAACTGGCTAATTTTCTTATATTGCCCTCTTAGAAATATTATAGTTCATGTGAAGTGATCAGAGCTCACTGAGCACAGATCAGCTGTGTATTAAAGATGAATTAAAGTTTTAATTTAATTAAAGGTTAATTATAGACTGTGCATAAAGAACTCTCCAGACGAAGTGCCTGTCATCTTAAGCACGGCTATTAAGTCATTTCTACAGCTTTACTTTCAAATCTTTTCACATAGCATCAATGTCACAATTCCTCTCCAAGTCTTTTCCAAGTGCCAATCCAATGTCTCATTTTTACTGCTTCTCTCCATCTCCAGATTTGTCAGACACAATGTATTCCTTATGAATCAGAACTAGTAAGTTTTGTCAGCTGATATTTCTCCAGATGTTTTGTGATCTCACATCTTATTAACTCTCCAGGATATTCCCTGCCAGTAAGATTAGGCACATAAACCTGTAATTGTTTGTCTCTTGCCCTTCCCAATGGCTCCCAAGCTAGCAGGCCACAGCAAGGTCAGCCAGAGAAGGCACATGGAGAGCTGTTTACATGCCACATGCAGGGTATTTTTTCATTCATTCAGTGGCAACAGTATTTTCAATTTTATATATTGAAAACATATATCTACTGACACAAAGCCTGCTAATCTAGTGGTGAAGCGGAAATGAAACAGTTATAAATAAAGGGAGGGGAAAGGAAGAAGGGAAGATATTTCCCATACCCATCATTTGAAATCTCATCATTGAAAGAAAATCTCTCTGTCTTGCAAATTCTCTTTTGTGTCTGGTGGATTTCAAGTTGCTACTATTCTTCAGGTTATCCCTGAAAGGAGCTGGAGCAGTAGAAAGAGCAAGATGTGACAAGAAAGCTGGCAGGAATCCAGAAGATATCATTTTCACTGTGTTGATTTGAGACAGTTTTAGTGTTGGGGATAACCTACTTGGAGTTGAAGTCTTAGGCATTCAAACTGTATTTATGCTAAGCTTTAATGCACATTTCTGTAAGGGTGGTATCACTGGTATCTTTACAGTTGTCTTGGACCAGGTAACAGAGGAAAAAAAAACAGTGTTAACTACACAGCAAGTGTCATTCCTTGTGTCCTTTGAGCTAAAAGACCTCGAGTACATTTAGAGACAGGATGAACATAGCAAAAAGTTCAGTATTAATTATCTCCTCATAAAAAACACTCCTGGCACTAAACAGCTACACAGAATCTTCATCTTCTTCTGTTGCTATTCCAAATTCAAGCTTGCCTCAATGTCTTTTCTTTCAAAATCCAAGAATTTATGTAGTTTTAGAGTACAAAACAGCATGTCTGTGCTTGCACATGGCTTCCCTCCTCTCCTCTCCTGAATGTTTGAAAACCAGGCAGAGGTATCTCCCTACAGACTGACTAAACATCCCTGCTATGGCCACACAACTTCACCTGTTCATTCAGTAT